>NC_056744.1:823401757-823521757 GCF_019279795.1 Protopterus annectens
TTTTTTGTTCAGGGCATTATCTGATCTGGTGATGATTGTTTGATGATTGATTGGTGATGATGATTATCTGGTATGGAAAAAGCTCTAAAACATACCTTAGAGCATTTAGATTCCTGTGGCTTCTGGATGTCATGTGACTACCAGTCTCCTTGCTTTATTCAGTCATTTCCTCCACTCTTAATACAGTGTAGTCTTGGACAGTTAGGGTGTGTTAAAAGTATGGAGTAAAAATTTAACAAGTGTAAAACAAACCATGAGAAAGAATTTCTTTCCTTAGTCATGATTTTTGTTCAAGCCATCATTGGATCAAAGTTTGTAAAAAAACACCTAGAATGCTCCTCAGAGCATCCAAAACCCTATGGCTTATTGGGACCTCATTTCAATTCGTTGTGTATTTCTTTGTGCCATTGGGCCTAATATCCATGGTCATGATTGAAAAGGGTTTATGACCACCTACCTAGACAAAGAAAGAATAAGCCAAATAACTTTATAATCAAAATTAAAATATTCCATAACCAAGGTCAGATTCACAAAAATGCCAAACTCACTCCACAGAACAGAAGCACGATATATTTATTTTGGCATGCTGTACTGTCCAGCTTCTTTGCCAGTTTCTCTGCCCATCAGTTTAATTTTTTGTGAAACCTTCCAATATGTTCATTTTTCTAGTTAATGTCATCCATACTTGTTACATAATGATGTCAGTTTCTTCAGACCTTTTCTATAGTCTCCTCAGTTGTGTTTACCTATGAAAAGAAGCCATCTAGGTAATGTTCTGCATTATTGGTGTAGGTTCTCTACTCAGAAGCCAGTGAATAAAAGAGGTAAACTTCTTAAAAACAGCACAAATCATCAAACTTCCTACAGGCATATACATGTCAACATAGTATTCCACTTTAAAGCATCTGATAGTTGGTATAAAGAGTTAAGGCTGGGATCTGTAGTTACTGTGGTACAGGGTTTGATTCTCCTACTCCTCATTTGCCTGCTCTGTAGTCTTGAGCAAGTCACATGACCAGACATGGCTTGGGAGCAAATGGGAATTTGGGCTAGGCTCTTCAATGGTCCCCAGGGGCTGCAAACATAGCAGCCATCTATGAACTTCTGTCAGTTCCTGCTCCCTAGAATGCACAGAGATAACACCGCCAGCTAATTCAATATCTGCATTATCCATTTATGTCTCTCCCAGTGATGTCCAGCAGTCCTGAAGCCTAATTAAAGGTTGCATATTTAGGTGATTATGTTGGACTTGGAAAATAATCTACAGATTTACTCCTATGGAAAATAAAGATGGTTTATTAAATACAATTCTCCAAATACCTTTCTTGGCACCACATCAGTTAGAAAGACTCTTAAATCACTGAATGGTGTGCTTTCAAATAATCCCCTAGGTCTCACTGCAGAAACTTGTTTCTCAAAAATCTGCTGTAAAATGTCTGATTCTCCCTTGCCTATCATGAACTCTCAGACTCATGCCTCTTTGTTAACCCTGAAAATGGTATTCTGAACCCTTCTATAAAGGTATTTTACAATTTCTTAACCACAGCCTTAATTGCTAGCACTTGTGTCCAGCCTTCTAGAGATAGACAGGCCTATATCTGAGGCACTCCAGTCTCCCACTAGCCATGCAGGCATTCATGCTAAATTCTGCATGCCTTATATATGCATGCTCCCTTCTTAAAGGCAAAACAACTTGCTCCTTGCCATTATTCCTTATCAGCTCTTGTCACATGCTTCTCTTCTTCCACTGTTGACCTTATCATGTGGAGTAGTCATAAGTAGAATACTTATAACCTGGCAGCTGGTGCAGAGGATTAAGGAGCTGTTTCTTGTGGTCCAGGGTTTGATTCCCTTAGCCTCCATTGCATAACTGTGTGACTCTGAGCAAATCAATTAACCAGGCAGTGCTCCCAGTCTGAGTCTAAAAAAAAAAGTCAATGGAGATCAGTACTCTACCCCAGTAGACAAATACAAATAAGCAGCCAATAGCATTTCCAGTTGCCCAGAGTAATCACAAGTCCAAGGCTGAGCCTGGGCGGCTTGTTTTCTTCTCTTGTATTCCTTTTATAATCCTAAATTAGTGCTGCTGCTTGCTTTTGTTATTCTGGGCTGTGCCTGCATGCCTGTATAAACAGCACCCCCCCAACTGGTCTGTTTATTATGATATGATATATTATTATAATATGATATTGCTTAGCTCTACCTGGTTTCTCTTTCTCATTGTCTCCTTGTCTCCTTGCCTCTCTTTTTTCTTTTATTCTGTTCCTCTATGCAACAAGTTAATACATCCACACCATATTTTTGCAGCTGTCCAGAATTTAACAGGATGCCCAGATTTTTGCCTCATATTTTTTTGTCTGTCTCTCCTAAAATATGTGGTTTTCAATCAAATCACGAAGGACTGCAATCAATAAATAATGGCAGACATTTGAATTTCAGAATTCATGTATTTCCAAAAATACATGCAAATGCAAAACTTTCTAAATCATACTTCTCAACCTCTTAATGCAAGAAATCTGGACAAAGACTAAAATAATGGCAGGACAAAGGCCCAAAAATAGTAACAGATTTTAAATGTTACTCTTATAAAAGCAGAAAGTTGCTATGTGTTAGAATGCATTTTCTGAAGGATATGAAATCTGAAATTCAAATGTATACCATTATTTAGTGACTGCAATCCCCAGTGATTTGCCCTAAAACCACAAATTGTATGAGGAACAGACCAAAAATATGAGGCAAAAATCTGGACGTTCTGCAAAATCCGGACAGTTGAGAAGTATGTTCTAAGTTGATAATAGCAATATTTAAAAATTGTCCCTAGTTTTGGTCCTTTCTCCCCCAATTGTTTTTGTCTTTTTTTTTAAACAAGAAACATCTTCATTAAATTATCATTTATGACATGGACAATCTTACATTTATATAAATGAAAACAAACTATATTGACATAATTTTAGTTGCAGACATTATACATCACTTAGCTTATTCAAACCCTGGCTTCTTTTAAACTCATTCTCTCTCTGCATGTATTATTCCCACAATTCCCAGTTTTTTATGTAATTTGCTCCTACCCTTTTCTAAAGATCCTATTTCCAGTTGTTTTATCTCTGTTACTATATTCACCACTTCTACTACGGTTGGTTTAGACTTTGATTTCCATTTTCTAGTAATTGCTTTTTTGGCAGGCACCATAATTAGACTCAGCAAGGCCTTCTAAGCAATTCCAATTCTGTATTGTAGCTCAGCAAATCATTTCCTTAGTTATACCAGTTTGTTCACCCAGTATTTCTGATAGAGTAGTCTACAGAGAATTTTTAAAGTCTGCCAACTCATTACACTCCCAGAAATATGTTCCTAATTCCTCTTTCTTCCCCGTCACACTTCCATCATTTGCAATCTACCTGAGGAAAAATTCTTTGGAGTCTACTTGGGGTATAAAAATACCTATGTAAACACTTCCAAGCAAAGATCTTAAATATCTTAGGCCTTGTTGCATATTTGGGAGACATACATATATCCCCCAATTGTTTCTTTGTGAATTGCTTTGTCCCCGATTCTAACACTGAAAGGTTGAGAGTTATGACCCACATATTCATCTTGTACTACTTAGTTGCTTACCTTTATGTTATAAATGCAGTACAAGTTAAATTCAGCAACCCAACTCCTCTTGTGGTCTCACTGACATTGACATGATATATTGTGTGGATGGCTGTGGCACTCTCTGTCATTGCTCACCTTTCCAAAGTTTCTGGACCTCTTATTATTCCCTTGAACTCTAATAGTGCCACTACCTAGTCTAGTCTTTCCATCATCTCTCCTCATCCCAGTCTTAATTCCAGTCTTTTTCAAGCATGTATACTGATAATACATAGTGTTATATAGCTCCCTATCAAAATGGAAGCATTCGAAGTGCCAAGTGCTGACAAGCCGGAAAAAAGACCGAAAACGTAGGAGAACAGCGAATCTCAAAATTTGGTCTTCACCTTTAAACTTTTTTTTTGTTTATGTAAGTCCCATCTTTTGGACACTTAGTCTCCATATTTTGGGACTTGTTATAGTGTGTCCTGACAATTCAAATGGTACCATCTCCATTACAGCTCTTCCTGCTCTATTTGGTATCCCTTTTACCCCTACAACTTCTCTTTGTAACCTTAATATGTAGTTTTACCCAGTCCCTTAATTTGTCTAAAGACACTACATCTATGTTTGTTTCTTTTTGAACTTTCTTGCCTGTCCCTATGTCCCTCACTGACTCTTGTATTTTTATTTTAGCCTGTTAGTCTCTCTTTTTGACTATTTGTACACATCCTTGTCTGCCTGATCAACATTGTGAACCAACAGAACGCATATGTATAAGCATCCATACACTAACACCTACTTGTTTTGTCTGTTAGCTATGGGACTTCATGTGTGATTTATGTGACGTCCAGACAATACCCCACCAGACTGCCAACAATAATGTGACATCCCTTACTGTCATGGGTCAGTAACTAAGGAGCTTTAATCCTCACTACTGACTCCAATAGGAAACCATCACTTAAACAGGAGTAACATTTCACAATTTTCCCCTAAGAGCACAACAGCAACATGCTCTATAACCTGGGATTAGACTGTATACTTCTGTCCACCCTTAATGTATCTCCTTATTACATACTTCAGAGCAATGTGTCCCAGTGTAAGAACTCTGAGACACTCACACTTAAATAAATTAAATCTCACACATCCAAACACTTCTGGGACAGCCTGGCACAGATTTCCAGTTGTGCCTCTTCCCCAAAATAATATGGTAACACGCTGCCACCAATCAGTGCCTTCATGTCTTTTTAAAGGGGTGTCCCATTATGAAAATTAGGTATTAAAACAAATGATAGCAAATGACCTAAAGCAGCCATGCTTTTGAAATGGCCCAGGAAGTTGTCAAAGCAGGTATAAGCGCTCTCAAATCACTAAAGAAAAAACTGATTGGCCAGCCACAATATAAGTTAATAAAAATATTTAATAATAATAAGCAAAATGATTAAAAATATAAAACAGTAATTTCCAATAAACAAATAGAACTCAATCACCAGGAAAATTAAATCAATATTGAATGATAGGAATCCAACATTTAGAAAAACTCTAACTGATTAGTTATAATTTTCCTGTCTGACTAAAGAACACTGTCCCTGATCTAAACTAAATTATTACAACAGAGCAAAATCAGCCTTATAGTTTTTGGTGAGTCCTTTTGGGTATCCACTGCACAGTACAACTGTGAACTACTGCAACTGTCAACTGACAACTGTAACTGGCTGTTAACTGGCAACAACTGTCTTCAGCAGGCTCTTTTATAGACTAGCTTAACTTTCACTAGTGTTCCAGTTCTAATTTTCATTTCATATTTTGAAAATTAACTGACCGCTATCTGACAGTATCACATAGCAACTGTCAACATTCTGATGACATCATCTGCAGATCAGCTGATTCTGAGACAGTCTGTATTTAAAATATTCTTCACAAATATGCACAGTTAGAAATGTAAAGGAACACTCTTCAAGTCTTTAAAACATTCTGTACAAACAGATTATAAATCAACATGTAAGAACTTATTTACAATATCATAGCTAATCATGCTGGCATATAATACACAGGTTAATCTGAAATTACGTACAAAACCCTAGCCAGACATGCTAGCACAAATGACAATGTCTAATTTCTTCACAATTTAGTGGGCATTTTTGGTTAATTCACATCATTATACTAGCTATTCATTAGTCCTGACTAGACAGAACAATATACATTTTGAAATTAATATTCCCTTTGGAAAACCTTTGCTGTCATTGACAAAAAAATTAAAACAGAGACATAGATATGATACTTACCTCACAACTTCTTAGTGCAAGAAATCAGGACAGAACCAAAAATAATTTGGGGACAGATTTGAAATATTTCCTTTATAAACTTCGAAAGTTGGTAGCATGATATGTTTTGTATTAGCATGTATTTTCTGAAGGATATGAAGTCTAAAACCTAACTGTTTGTCATTATTTAGGGACATCAATCCTCAATGATTTGTCAGGAAGCCACACATTTTATGAGGAACAGGCCAAAAGTTGTTGTTGTTGTTGTTTGTCTTTCGGCTTTTCCCAGTTAGGGGTCGCCACAGCAGAACTCCGGTCTGCTAATGATTGGCAGTAGATTTTCACGAATGCCGAGGTGCCAGCTTGATGTTCATCCTTCAACATAGGCATGCCCATTTACCCATGTCTTTCGAATGCCCACCCAACCATGGGGAGGACATGCAGACTCCACACAGAAGGCACTCCCTGCACTCCAGCCAAGAATTGAACGGGAGAACCTCTTGCTGTGAGGTAACAAAGCTAACGCTGCACCACCACGGATTCAGGAACAGGATACAGGAACAGGCCAAAAGTATGAGCCAAAAATCAAAGTGTTCTGTAAAATTCTGAACAGTTAAGAGGTATGACAAGCTAGTCTGTTCTTGGTTGTTAGTCTGTCTGATCTAAATTATTCACCAGTAGTAAGCATGTGTTTAAGCATCCACACAATTACACATACTTATTTTATCTTTTAGAGGTATGACAAGGTACTCTCTGGATATCTGCTAAAAGTAGACTGCAAGCTGTATAATTTAAAATATTTATTTTTGTTTTATAGGTAGAAAGAACAACATAACAAAATACATTTTCAAATTATTATTTCCTTTAGAACACATTCAGTAAAAATGAAGAAAGCAGCTTAAAACATAAACAGAGACACTGACAGGGAATACATTTAAAATTTCCACTATGAGTGGATGAATGACAATTTGCTGAAGCACAATCCCCTGGAACCCAACTCCCTGAAAAGAAATCACAAAAACACTGTTTTCAGTGTTTTTGTGTGTAGAGGGAGGGTGGTAAACCTTCTCCCTGATATCTCCTAAATAATATAATCAACTCCATGGTTGCACTGTCCAGCAAAAGGGAGCAAAACCTGGAAATGGTAGTGCCTGCATGATTCCCTGACAACCCCCCCCCCCCCCAGTACAGATGCCAGCCTCGTCATGGAACTATGTTTCAGAGAGCTGAGGCTCAGTGAGTCAGGATTCAACCAACAGTAGTTTAAGTAGTGCAGCCACATTTAAAACTATTTTTTTTGCATGTGCAAGTGAATTGGACTACAAGGGCCCTTTTTCATTCATGACCTAATTTCAAAGTAACTTATAAGTAGAGTACAGTGCATGTCAGACAAAATGAACAGTATTAGGTCTTTTTAAATGGTACACAGTATGAGGTCTTCTTAAATGGTACACAGCCATAGTGGTACTTAATATTGTCCATTAAGAAAAACACATTAGATACTGACATGATCTTACCAGGAAAAAAACATCAGAGACACCTGACACAGAAAAAAACGATGTGCAAATGAACAAAGCTCTATCCTTTTTCTTTTCAGATAGGAATTAAATATGAGAAATGAACCTAAAAGTGTAACGTGTATAAGCCTCCCTTCAAAAACAGTTATAACAAATGTACTTTATGCTATTTAAGAGTAAAAAAATGAAATGTTCACAAAAATTCTGTCTGGGCTATAAAAGTATTTAATGATAGGCTGTCAAACCATGAAAACAGTTCAGTTCCAGACCTAAGTAACTAGTAAGCGTGTGCTTGTTTTGCTAAAATAAAATCAGAGATTTAGAAGACATGATCTACAGTTACAGCTTGCAGTCTACTTTTAGCAGATATCCAAATTCCAAATTCTTAATAGACTGGTTATAGAACAAATATTATCAGTATCTGTAAATATGTGACAACAAACAGCAACTTTGCAGCCATCAGTTACATGATTCCACACAAAGGTACACTAGGGCAAGAATAATCACTCTCTGGACCAGCCAGACTTGTCTGCTTCACAATCTTCCACTTAATCTTCTAAACACACCCCAAAGAGTTTTAAACTGCATGTAGTTCGTTCAACATGCAGATATACTGCTGATCAAGGCACATAAGTCACACAGGCAAAGGAAAACTTCTGGGCAGACTGTGGTTATTCTCTGTTTGGTAACCTGAAATTAGATTCAGTTGAAACCTTGAACTTTTATGTTGCATGATGTTTGTGCTGCTGGATACAATTTAATATCCCTGTAATTCCTCTGTTTAACTGAATCATTGCATTCTCCATGTCACTTTTGAAGAGTGCCTATTTTTAAATATAATCTGGTCCAATTTGCAGCAGTTAATTGTAGGCCAGACTTGGAGACACTTATTCTGAACTAATGATTCAAAGCATCTGTTTCCCAGATTCCTACAAAATGGGTTGAGAGATGTTTTAGGATCAGCCTTCACACTGCATGAATTATACAAATAAATAACAAACAATAATACAAGCTGAAAACGCAGCAGTGCAGTGTAATACACCAAGGGTGTTGGCTTAGTAATGATATGTATATGCACAAAAGGGAAAAAGCTTTGTGTGAGGAGGGGGCATGGAAATTACAGCTGTTCCTGTGCTTATGAGGTAAAGCACTTTAAGACAAAAAGCCACAACAAAGTTAATGACTGGGCTTTGGACATTTCAGCTCCTGACTCATACAGTATTTGAAGAAGGCCTAACTGAGTTCTTGTCTGGTACTCAGAATGCTTCATATGCTGGGTGTGCTGTTTTGGAAAAAAAGGCTGTTACAATAACTGAGTAAGCCCTTCCAAGACCTTACGTAAGTGATACAGGTTAAGTAAGTGGTGCACAGAAAGCAGTATTTTGATTAGACCTGTGGCATCAGTGTGACTCAGCTTGCAGATTGGTATAGTTTGTTCTCCAGCTTTGCACTATAGCATGATTTTAGCAAATTAGTGCTAAATGCTAAAGCTTACTTGGGCAGGGCACCTATCTCTGAGTAACCTAACAGCAGAAACATATACAGATCTATGTTTGAAAGTTAAATCTGAAAGAGAATCTATGACAAGGGAAAACATCTGTTGCTGTAAACCCACTTGCATCCACCTGAATGACAGCCCAGCTGTACTAAGGAGGTCTTACCCAATGTCTCTTTAGGAACAGGATTGTACTATTTTATACATACAACCTCCCAACCCCAATTACTACATAGCAGTACCAGGTGAGAAGCATGGCTTTAAGTAGCTTGAACCACTGAAACCTTGGATCTTCCTGCATTATAGGTGAGGCTGCTCTTTGTGGAATCACTGATCTTCCAACTGGTAGGGCAACAGCACATGCAAACCTACTCCAGGCACCCAGTGAGTAATATGAGCAGGATGCTGTCTTGCCCAAAGACAATGGAAAGCCAGGAAAATAACTGATTATCATAGGCTTTGTTTCCTGGTCTGTTTACCATTATTTGGAACATTGTAAATTCCTGTTCTCCTCAACAGTGTAATAAAAATCAAACACTTTATTGGAAGACATTTTTGATCTCATGATCAGCACAGTATTCTTGGACTGACTCTTAAGTCAGGATTCTAGTTATGGGAAAAACACTGTTAATTAGAGCAGTATAATAGCCTGTCCAGCAGTGTGAACATCTGTTCTAGATGATGGTCACTGTTGATGTGACAGCCAACCCCATGTGCAAAATGGGAGGAATGGGTGTTATATACGATAGATGGATGAATGGCTTGATAGTATGGAGCAGCGAAAAACTGATGCAAATAACTTATCACCTATTACACTGTTAGGACATACTAATTTGTAGCCTCATCTAAATGAACCTTGGAATGGCAAATGAAGTGGCAGAATGAGGGAGCCATTTAGATATTAAAATGGGTAGGTAAAAGAATCATAGAGAGTTTCAGACTGTGGTGCCATAAACAAAGGGTGAAGAAGCAAGGTGAGTTAAGTGGGACACCATATTACCTCATTCACTCTTAGTGGGTGCATTGCAATAAGGAAACACAGCTGAGATTTGTATATGCAGTACTGTGATATGGTACCTGTCTGTGGTCAGTTAATTTATTAAGTTTGTGAATATAGTTATCAAGCAAACTGAGAAGAACTAGTCACTGATCTATGATATTCACACCTCTAGATACTGAAGTGCACCAATAAGATTTTCTATTATAGTTTACTCAGTGACTTCCTATTGCAAAAGGTTCAAAGTTCAGACTCAAGCAAGGACATGAATAGCCTGCCCTCAAACCTCAGAACAACTGTTACCAAAATATAGGCCCAGATAATGTTTAAATTCATGTCAGAGCTACATCACTGAATAGCTGATTCCATGTTCTGTAAATCTTTTCAGAGTAAAATCTTAGTGTCCAAGGTTTCCAGTTATCCTGAACTTTACATAACCTAGAACTTTCACAGATAAATTCCATGGGCAAAAGTTTTAAAATATTAACAAGACTTACCATTAATATCCTGTCTCTCAAACAAATAGACCCAAAGTATACAGCCAGCACAGTGGTGCAGCGGTTGGTGTTGTTGCCTCACAGCAGTAGGTTCCATGGTTTGATTCTTAGCTTGAGTGCCTTCTGTGCAGAGTCTACATGTCCTCCTTGCATTTATGTGGGTTTTCTCTAGGTGCTCTGGTTTTCTCCCGCATTCCAAAAACATGTGCCTAGAGTACTTCTCCCTGGGCCTCTGCCAAAAATGGACTCTATCTTAGTCGGCCTTTCCTGGTAAACAAATGTTAAATAAGATATAAATAAATATTGATTACCTGCCATCCCCTTTGGGAGTATTTTGCATACTCTTGATCTTAGCTGTCATGCATTTCATGTCAGGGAGTGAAAGAATGCTGCTAAACTTCAATGTGGATCGCACTAGGCTGGTAACTTGGGTTTTATATATATATATATATATATATATATATATATATATATATATATATATATATATCTAAAGAAAATACATTCACAACCTTAATGTTGATAACCTTAACTGAAATATTACTGATGTGTGCTCTAAGTGGTCCACAATAATATTAATTCCCCTGGTTTTTTTTTAACTTGCTCAGATATGGTATTATATGTAACACTGACATTAATCTTTTCAAAGGTAATATGCTTCCGTTTACTACTACAACTACTGAATCCTTCAAGTTATTAAACAGGGTCCAGGAATTAAATCTAACTCTGGTATCATCTGCATATATAATGTAAACCTACCCCATCCCTAAAACACAGGAACAGCTTCCATTTTAGGTGCCACATATTTCACTAATACCCATAATAGTATTCAGAAGATACAGCAGAAGAACAGAGTCTAGTGGTGCCAGATTCTAAGGTACTTAGGAAGCTGTCATAACTTACTCATATTATAGGTAACAACAGTCGGTAGACAATTACTTGGCCCAGAATTGGTTCTGTATGCCAGGACTCAAGGCCATTTACAGGAATCTGATCCCTGCATTAATGTTCAGAACCTTGGATAGATATTATGGTGGCTTGAACAGGAAATGCCTTCCCACATCTGGATTACTGTCTCACTCTAAGCTAGTCTACCTTATGTACACACATTCTTGCTCTATGTCTAAAACCCTTTAGTCAGTCACTGGTTAATAACCTGTAAAACTGTGCCACTGTGAAGTGAAATGCAGCTATGTGGTATTAACTTTTATGCTGATGGAGTCCTCATTCTTGTTCATAAGAATTTATTTTCATTCCTATACTAAATTTTATATTTTCTCAGGCAGGTATGGTATTTTATCTCTTAGTTTGCCTCCTTTCAGGGTTAGTCATTCAGATATACTGTGCCTCTTTACTATCCCATTGTTGGGGTGAGCATTTAATATAAGCTCTATTGCCTGGCAAACAGAGTCAAATGGGAGTGTACAGCTACCATCTCCTGCTTGTCATTTCACAGATACCACAGCAAAGAATGCCGTTCTTAGACTTGGTGATGTTCATCACAATCTTGATCCTACTCATACGAGCATTAGTACCAAAAAAAAAATAACATTGTCATATGGAAAGAGCTAGAGGGCTTGAAAATCATCAGTAGTACAAGAAAAATCTCCCTCATGTAGAGAACTGCAATTTCACTGGAGGAAACCTGAGAACTCATTTTGTGTGTTTGAGGGAAGTGGGCAGGACTATTTCCCGGCAACATCATTTCTGGAAGCTAGGGATGCCCAGCTCATTGAGCTCATTACACATCCCCCCTTCCACTCTATGAGCTGAGTGTCAACACGGAACTGGTAAGGCTTTAAACTGAAAACCCTTGTGCCATTCCCAATGGCTGTCTAAATGATGACCCCCTCATGGATGACTTTCACCTTGTTTATGTGGAGCAAATGGGCTGATTGGCTAGGAGGGGGCTGAGGAACAACAGATGGGGGGGGGTTGAAGACCCCTCCAGAAAATGCTAAACCAGTAACTCATAAACTGCATAGAGTCGCTTCACTGCTTATCTCCTGTCCCATCTGGCTGTATTTATGTTCTGCCTGTAACAAAAAAAAAAAAAGCTAAAGTCATCATCTCATCTTCTGGTGATAGTGCTATATAATGTAGATATGTTTCTTGTTCGCTACAAGATACTGTTGAAAAACAAAAGACTAAAGCAAAGTCAAGTTAAGTATTTTACCATTGTGAGTGGATGAGAAGCAGGAGAATGATATATCATGACTTAGACTGAGACAGAAAAACTGAAAATAAGTTTCACAAATAACTTGAAGTGTTGGTATAAAGAGTTCAGTAGAACTGAAACTGGTGAATACAGAAAGTGCACCAAAAACGTTGAATTTATATGGTGAAATGAGAAGGGTAAGATAATTGTGGAGAAACTCTCTGCTGATCTCAAATCTAATTTCCATAACAAATCTGCACACATAAATTATCGAAAAATAATATAAATATTGATTTAAAAGAGACAATATAAGCTGATCTTGACTGAGAAGGAGATATCAAAAGGGAAGTAAATTGATATAAAGGACAGGGGCTGCAGAAAGAATATATGAATTATTGGAGTACCCAAAAAAGATTCAGGTTAATATAGCAACAACACTTTCCCTGAATCCTGTTTCAGCAAACCTCAGAAAAAAAATTGCAGCGGGTAAAACCTCTACAGCTCCCATGTGGGAGGGACATCCCCACACCACACCCCCAAACTTAAATATACCTACTCCAAGGTCACACAACAGTGGAGAAAAGGAAATTCTCCACTGTCACTGAAACTAATTTTGGTGAAATATTTTCTCTAAAATAGGAGTCAGTGAATGTGGTGTTGGCAGAATGACAAGTTCCTCCCAAAAAAGAGGAAGGCACAAACATTTTTCCCATGTACAACAAAGGTTCCCAAACTGCACTGGTTTACATGTTGAACAGATAACTGGCAAGTGGGCCAATAGACAATTTGCACAAGGCTTCACTGAAAATAATAAATGCCTACAGCATATTTTGGTAAGATCTGAGACTTATAATTCATTTCATCAAGGAGAAAGTGTCAAAGCTTCATGTAAATAAAACATAATTATTCTGCTTATGTTTTAAATCATTTTGTCTTTTCATTTTTCACACTTGTGATTCTGTGTGGTAGTATTCCACAATTCTACTAGAAGTGGGAGGAGTTATACTAATCATACAAATTTCATACTAATTAGCTGTGCAGATTGTTGGTCAAATCTATCTACTTTTCAAGAGCCTTTGTCCAGATTTTCAATGTCTGCAAGTTGAGAGGTATGCCTGTCACCACCACATGCCCCAAGGGCTGGACCCTTCATTCCAGAGGAATCTTTTGTCATAAGCACTTCATTCTTTGGTCAGATGAGTGACAGAGCTGCCAGTAAATCCTAGATAGTAATCATCTACACAGCTATGAATTAGCTTCAGTCCTACCAATCCCTAAGCTACTTCTTTTTCTCCAGTTATGGTAGCCTCTTTTAAGCAGACTGAGGAATTTGGTTACACTATCTAAATCCAAGGACATCTATGTTTTGGGGAAAGACCCTAACTGTCCCAAGGATGGGTAACTACAGGACTGCTCTGTGACTATCAGAAGCTGTCCCTTTTTCTGCCTGCTGAGGGCCTACTATGCATTCCCTGTATGTGTGTCCAGCTGCTCAAACTCATATAATGGCTAACATAAAGAGTCTATTTCCAGAAACATGCTGCATTTGGTGCCTGCAAGTGTCCACTTGTTGTCAGTGACAGCAGCAGCAGCAGAAGAAAGCTGCCATCCTTTACCCCTTGGACATTCCCTCAGTCCCATTCTTCCATAATGACTTTTCTTGTTCCAGGTCTTGCTAAGTGTATTCTGGTCAATGGGGCCTTGTCCAGCTAAATGATGCAGCCAGTTAAAACTTCATAAAGCTGAAGCATTTAAAGTCTTCTGTAAATCTGTTCTAAAGCAAAATTTGTATTTTCAGATTTTTCATTTTAACCATGGAATAGAGTCACCTACAGCAACTAGTCAGACATTTAACAGATCTATGTCTGAATTTATTGAAATGCAAAGAAAAAAGGTTTTGTAGATACACAGAAAAAGATGTAGTGTCACAGGCAGCTTCAGGAAAAAAAGCTGTTTGGCATTTCTGAAACAGAATGTCAGAGAGCTGTGTAAAATCATGTCATACAGCCATAATGAAAAAAGTACCTAACTGATGAAAGCTTCAGGAGTGCTGTGGATAACAAACACCTGGTTTGTGAATATCTTAACAGAATATGGAATCCCAAATTACTTTTCCCACACAGCTTCCCGTCTGCTGCATTCTCAAGGGATATTTTTACAAGATTTGCACCTGGTATTTAATTGAAGCTGCTGAAAATTGTGGAGCCTTTCACAGATGTACCTGAAACTGAAAACTTAGATGCATCTGCAGTGAATAGGATTAACCCAACTGCAAGTATTTGACAGACGGTTTACTTCAAACATTTTAATGTGCTTTGAAAACATGTTCTCATGTTCTCATTTTTTTAACTACCAGCAAAGAAAAGGGACATTTTTATCAGTCTTCTGCAAACTCAAAATTGCAGTAGATTCTGTGTAGCAGACTTTTTGAAGTGTTATGAAACTCTCTACAGATATTATTATTATTATTATTATTATTATTATTATTATTATTATTATTATTATTATTATTATTATCATCATCAACACACTTTGTGCATCAAGTTTGTCCTACTTGCTCTGTCCATTTAGAACGGAGAACATGGAGAAATGGGGAGAAAACATTATAACACATTAAGCAGATACCTCTGTTCAGTGCGTATATATTACAGACTTCATAAGAGATGGAACAGCATAGGGAATGAATGATTACAGAAGAGGAAACAGATATAGGTTTAGTTAATACAGCAGCAGTGATGACTTTTATGGTACAAGTCTATGCAAACAATGGAAGCGATGAAGTAAAGTGAACATGCATGATCATGACAACATCTGTATGCTGTACAAATAGAACCACTGTAGCATTTTCAGAAAAACAGTAAAAATAACAGAATAGCAGACACTGTTCTCCTCTGACTTATTAGGGCACTAAGTTAAGGCCATGTAGGCAGCATGCATAAGAATCATTAACAACACTAAAGAACCTTCAGGTCAGCTAACATTTGTTGTGTGCTTGTCCTAAATACCAAAAATCTAAATGACAAATTAACAGTTAAGCAGACAAGCAGACCATGGTATCACAACAGAACATACAGATGAACAAATACTGTAGCGCAGTTTATACTAGTTATTTTACAAAGTTAAAGATGACTGCATCATATCCTGCATAAAACTAATTTAAAATATTGGTGCTTTACCAAAACACAGAAATCAAAGAATTAGATCTTCTGCAAACCCATTTTAATATGGATTTGATGTTCCCTTTTCCATTACATCTATTACAGCACCAGATATGACATAGACTTTCCATTCACATAAGCAATTCGGTGATGCAGTGTGCTACAAAGGTGGAAGTCATGCGTACTTAAATGACCATTACATCTACTACAGCACCAGATATGGCATAGACCTTCCATTCACATAAACGATTCAATGATGCAGTGTGCTACCAAGGTGAAAGTATGTTGGCTTAAATGAAGTTTGATGGAGGAAGTAACACCTTCGTCCTGAAAGCTCAAATTAACTACCTTCGCTAGACTGTTGTCAAAACTATACTGCTTGTATTTATTACTTATTCTTAATAAACTTTTAAACTACAGATACATTTATATATTATCCTTTATAGACTTTTATTGCACAGTTTTGTAATGTGATGAATTTAAATCACAATATGGTATTATACTGTTTGTAAGGCTCATCTGCTATAAGGCTAGATTCTTCCTGTAGTGAAACATCTAAATGTACTGCCTGACTTAAAATTAATTTTATTAATAGATTTTTAAAGTGTCTTTTACTCTGCAGTCCATGTTTTTCTTCTTTAAATATATGCTTGTTTTTTGTTTTTTCTTTTGCCTTCTGTGTTTCTGGCAGCCATCTTGTGTTGGTAGGGGCCTATCTCCTCTGCTAGTAAGAGTAGCAGGGCTGCCTGGACCTTCTCTGGCACAAGCTGATTGGTAAAGAAAACAGAGACTAGCAGGATTGGCTAGATTTCTGTTACTAGAATCTTCTATTTTTTGTGGTATTTAACCCCCACATTTGAGCTGGTTTATGCTTGTTTGTACATCACACACTGCAGCTGCACTGTTTTAACCCTTTGTGAGGTATTCCAGCTACAAAGTTTTCCCTTAGTAGCACTTGTTTGATCGCCTAGTACTACTCTTAGACCTTCCACCCTTTACTCTCTTAGCTCTCTCTGGCCTCTCTCCCCCTCAGATTCTGAGAAATATGGATGGACATTCTCCTACATTTTCTCCTGCCAGTTTGGTTGATATGGACATCCTGAGACAGTGTAGCAACTGCTTCATGTACATGGACAACCCTCTACTACTACCACCTAGGAACACAATTTGTGAGAGACGCAATGCTCTCTCCCTCACAAGCCAGTAAATCTGGTACTAAGAAGGCTGTCAACGCAAACACCACACTTCAAATACCACCCACACTTACACAACATGCACCCACATATGCAGAGGTCCTCAATAAAAAAATTACAAAAGAAAGAGACCTCCGAGGCAAAAACACACGGGAACTCCACCGCCCACCACACCACAAGCCACACATAGTCCACACACCTGTGTCTCACAGCCACTAAGGCCTAAACATAAACCCAATATATTAGTCATAGGAGCCTCCATTGTGAGACACACAGATGTGCCCCTCAATAGCCTGAATAAGGAGAAAGTCACGGTTAGTTGTTTGCCAGGTGCCAGAATCCACCATATCACCCATGCACTCAAGTCTGTCAACAACAGGTACTGTTATGACTCTGTCATAGTCCATGTTGGCGTGAATGACTTGAGATGTACCTCCCTGGACTATATGAAGAGAGACATGATCGAGCTCACTGAATATGTGACCTAGGCAGGTATGTTCCTAGCCTTAAGCAGCATTCTCCCGTCACCTAGAATGATGCCTCAATACAAACAGAAAATGATTGATTTTAACAATTGTTTCTGGTGTCATTCCAAGGGGATCCAGTACCTGACAGCCTAGGAAGACGATTGACAAACCACAATGCTTTGCCAGAGATTGCCTGCATGTGTCTCCCTTGGGCTTCAGGCTTCTGGTAAAAGCTCTTGTCTCCCCCATAGTGCCTTTTTTATGCAATGCTACAAGGTCAAAACTGTCAACATGAAAATTTCATCAAAACGCAAATTAAAGTCATGCTGTTAAACGCTAGGAGTCTAAACAAGAAACTGCACTCATTGCAAACATTCTTAACCCTGGAAGATGCTGACATTTGTGCAGTCACAGAAACCTGGTTCAAAGCTGTGGAGAGCACCCCAGCCATACCTGGTTACTCATCCTATCATACATTCAGACCCTAAACCATGGGCAGCAAAGCAAAAGGAGGTGGAGTTACAATATATATAAAAGACATAGACACCTCCAGGCTGGTCAAACAGTGAGACACGCAGGAGACATTCCAGGTGAACTTAACCATTGACAAAAACACTATTCAAATCATAGCTAACTACAGGCCACCAACTTTGACTCAAGATGCCTACTCCACCTATCTGGAACTCTTTGAATCTATCAAGATTCAACCTTTTACCCTGATCCTAGGTGGCTTTAACTATCCAACCATAAACTGGAAGAATTGCTCATGCCAAAACACAAATGACCAGAGATTTCTTGATTATGTCAAAGTAAATGCCTTGCACCAGCTGGTCGACTCCCCCACAAGAGGTGAAACTATCTTATTCTTGGTAATAACCAACATGAGTAACCACTGCAGCATCCTTACAGTGTCATCCTCCCTGGTAAGATACAACCACAAAGCAGTCACTTTCGAAGTCACCATCTCCCCCGACCCCCCCCCCCCAGCTAGGGTCAAATAAAAAACTTTGCCAAAGCTGATTACAACTTCCTGCGGAAAGGTATAAACAGCTTCACAGCCCCCTCCCCCTCCATAGGAACTGGCACATATGCCTAAACCTACAACAAAGTATTATACGACCACTTATATAGCTGCATGGAATCAGGAATACCTGACAGGGCAAAATCCTCCTTCTCAAGGAAGAGTAAACCTGTCTGGTGGACATCTGCAATAAATAAACTCTATAATAAAAGGAAAAAAAATGCTATCCAGGACCAAGAAGGAGCAGGTGCTTAATTAGAAGCAATTTCTCCTTAGTCTGAACAAGCAAATAAGAGCACTAATGAAATTCTCCAAAGCAAACTTTGAGTCCAAACTGGCCACATCTACTAAAGACAGTCATAAGGCCTTCTTTACATATGTCTGCAATCTCAAAGAAAGCACTCAGATATGCTCAGAACTGGTGGTCAAGAACACCACATACACAAATGTCACAGATATAGCCACCTGCTGGCAGAGAGGTTCAGTGAAAATTTCACCCCTTTGGCCCCCCATCAGTAAATCAGGACATCCCCAGCACCTGCCCCCTTGCCTTATCTCTAGGGAGCAAGTCATCACTGCCCTCTCAAAAGCAAAAAAATACAGCCATCATGAGACCCAATAACATCCCAGGCTGTATCCTACATGAACTCAGGCAGGAATTTGCAGCACCACTAGGGACCCTATTCAATCAAGGCCTGAGTACCGGCTTTGTCCCAGCTGAGTGGAGGACAGCTACTGTCATCCCTTTGTACAAATGTGGAGTGTCCACTGATCCAGGAAATTATAGACCCATCAGCCCAACTAACCTGATCTTCAAGGCCATGGAGCGGATTATCATGGACCTCATTAGCAAGGACAGTGGCAACCTCCAAACACACGATCCCACACAGTTTGGTTTCATCAAGGGGAGGTCATTCCTGTTAAATGTGGTCAACTTCTTTGACACAGTCACCAAACCCATGGCCGAGGGGAAGACAGTGCACACCTCCTACCTTGAACTGGCCAAAGCCTTCAATACTATTCCCCAGAAGGGTATAATACTAGCCATCAATCCATATATTACCAGATGGGTAGCAAACTGTCTCACTGATAGAACCCACCTAGTCAAAATAAGGGAAGCCACCTCAAGCAGTAGACCTGTAATGAGCAGTGTATCCCAGGGATTGGTCTTGGGGCCTCTATTGTTTGGGATATACTTTTCTGAGGTGCAGGCCAAAACCAGTAGGCTATGGCTGACCAGATTTGCAGATGGCTGCAAGCTGGGTGTTGTTATCAATTCCCCTAGTGATGTGAACATCCTCCAAGAGGGTCTCACCTAAACAAATGACTGTTGCCAGAAACATGGCCTCAAACTGAATGCCAAAAAATGCATCATCATCATCCCCTTTGGGGAGAGTGACATCCCCACAAATTATCACATTAATAACAAGGTCCTAAGCATGCAATCTGACATGAAGGACTTGGGGACCCAGGTTGATAGCAAACTGACTTTTGACCACCATATTGCCTCCGTTGTACAGAAAGCTTTCTACATTGCCCACCTCATTAGTAAGGGTATCTCATCTAGGGACAAGGAGGTCATGACATCCCTGTATTCTTCCATCATAAGACCCATTACTTAGTGCAATGTCCCTTTCGGCATGTACCTCACAAAGCACATGCAGCAGCAGTAGAGACCACAGAAGTTCCTTACCAGGAGAATACAGGGCCTCAAACATCTACCCTACACAGATAGACTAAAGGCCCTGTCCCTCTACTCAGTCATACAGACTCCTCAGAGGTGACCTCTGTCTGACATACAATGCAATCTTTGACCCTGCCTTGATGGGACTGCTGCATATACGCAAGTCAAGCTCCACTCTAGTAACCCACACACTCAAACTCAATCTGGTCTGTGACATCAATAAGACTTGCTGGCAGGACAGAATTTTGTCACAGAAATTCCCCTTTTTGTGGAATAGACTCCCTCTCCATGTCAAGAAGAGTACCTCATTAACTCTTTTTAAGCACAACCTGGATAATGGAATGGGGAACAGAAAATACACCCCTGGGATTCTGCCTGTGGTCCTACTGGACAGGGGCATTGAGTGCTGACTTGTCATAACACAGGCTAAATGCTTGGCTAGGCTTGTAAGGGCCTTGGGGGAAATAGCCTAGTAACTCCCTATGATCCTAGGATCCTATAATAAGCTCAAGTTTATGTCATTAACACAATTATCATTTTTGAAACTGGCTCCAAAATGTCTTCTTGCTTTCTGTGAGGCTGGAAACTATTTGAGAGAGCATAGCCAATTTTTTGAAAGTTTCTGTGATTTCCTTAAAACACTATCTATGTGTATCAATTCAGACTATTTAGGTTGCACCTCTGTTCAGTTACTTGGACACCTATTGTTGCATGTCCCTTTTTCAGATTTAACACTTGTGTTTACCCTCCCTCCTTGCATGTTTCTAGCTCCTATTAGTATTCAGATGAATGCTATTGTCCAGTTTGTGCAGGGACTTACCTGTCACCACTCCCATTCCTTTTAAAAGTTTTTTTTTCTTATATCTTGTCTTGCCTAGTTTCTCAGAGCACACTAAATACTTTTCACTTCTGCAGGGACACTGCATGGCATCATTTGCATGTCCTAACCTCTATGCATACCTTGTGGTCTAAGTAAGGCAAAAGTTACCAAGGTATTAATTTAAAAGAAAGTTGTACACATTTTAAAGAAAGGTTTATGCTGCATAAACCTTCAGCAAAACCTAGATGTGTCAATGTGATATGTAAGGTATTGGCAACCCTAGGTGGATTTAAAATTTTTTGTTTCAAATTGTTTTGGTTAATGCTTTTGAAGCTGGCTTCAGGTTGTCTTCTTGTTAATAATTGGGTGTGAGTGTGTTTATTTCATGCTGAGCAGTTTACCAGTCACTGTTTGAGTAGTTAAAATCCCCAGTAGGACTGTGCTTTTATTGAATGTTCCATCCTGGGTTTAGCCAGGAAATCTCTAGGGGAAATAGTAAGTGTATTGTAGATTCTTATAATATTATTTTTATTTTATTTTATTTTACATTTGTTGACTGGGATATTCCACGCCACTGATTTTAGTCATTGTACGACCAATTTCTAATCTTGGCTTCTAGCATTTAGGTGTAATGACAAAGGCATCACTATCTATCCTACTAGATCTGCAAAATGAAAGAATGTATATCCTAGAATTTGCATTATGAATCTTGGATCTTTATACCAATTTACAGTAAAGGTATAGATATCCTGCTCCTCTAAGCAGAGGAAAGATTCTAAATCCCCTGAATTTACTATTGAAACTTTTGCCATTTAGCAAAACCATATTCACCTCTGCTTTTACTCATTGTGTCTACTTTACACTACATTTTGTTTCTAGATACTCTGGAAATGGTAGTCCTAATCCCACCCTCACCCCCTTGCTGTTGACATAGGAACTGTTCTTCGCAGAGAGAGAGAGTTGAAGACCATCAGGTGTAAAACACTCTGGGTTACTGCACATCTCTCTCTCTCTGTAAGATGACAGAAACTGAATACGCTGTCTGTGATGACACCACAACCGTAGCCATTGACTGAATGTAAATAGTTTGTTGTTCTAGTCAGGCGCCGTAAGAAGTGCTGGGTGGATTTCACAAAGCTGATGCAGTTTTCTCATGCTTGCTATGCTATTCAGTTATCCTACCACATCCTGTTCCATATCTAAGCATGAAGGTAATCCATTGCAGGAAGAACAATGACCATGCCATAACTACCTTTAATTTATTTTAAAGTGGGTGAGATGCCCCTAATTTTGGACCTGGGCAGGCTTGACACAACCTCCTTAAGAGGTCTAATGAGGTATTGTTCTGCCTTACACATGATGGAGTCATCAGATACTAGGATTACTTATTTGAAAAAAAGTGCTAGTTTGTTAAAAATAGGTCACTGCAGTCTGTTTTTCTTTCTTCTTCTAATGTGGTGAGGTTCATTGAACTTAGTTATGTCTTGGAGTTATGTCCCATGCATGGGAGGTGTAGTAGGCATTCTCTTCTCCCAAAGAAGGACAAGTCTCATTAGAAGACAAATCTATCATTCTTTTCTTAATTAGCTCACTTTTTGATGAAGTAACCTGTGAAGAATTAACACGAAGCCATCATCAACAGCTGTATCATTATTTAATGTTTTTATATAGTCCTCATGTTGATTCTATATCTCAGAACCACAATGACTTCATTTTATATTTCTGAGCAGTAATTCAGGACCTCTGCCACAAATATTGGAAATGACTTCCTCTTCTTGCATGCCACAATGATTTCCCCAGTGTTTCAGCTCATCTTGCTTTACAAGGCTACCTTCAAGTGTAGACCTTTAATATGAATTCCTTGAGCACAGCTGTAGGTGCCTCTTGCAGGTGTTGTCTTTGCTGCATAAATGAATTACTTCCATTGTATATGCAGACTATCTACACTCAACTTGTTGTAGTTGCATAGCTAGAAAAGGAATAAATTGCCTGAGAACTTTGTGACGCCTGTGCCCTGGCCCAGCAATCAAGGAGCCTCAATCCTCACCACTAACACCAGAGAGGGCATCTCATATGAGAGGAAAAGGATAACAAATACACACAGTAAAGTGCAATTTCCCTTAAGAGCACACAGAGATCACAGTCCTGGGCTGGTCGCTCCCTTGCTCCCCAGGTCCCCAATAAGACTCCCCACTGGCACAGCTATAGGGTCCAGATCTCAGCCTAGCTGGACAAGCTAAAATCTCCAGCACCTTCTCTGTCCAACCAGTGCTTTGTGTCCCTGCCCAAGTAGCTGACACACACACACACTTTGAGATAAGAATTTATACAACCACAGAGACATTTCTGGGGAAGGCTGGCACAGGTTCTCCAACTGTACCCCTTTTACTCAGACTATACGGTAGTACCCTGCCACCACCCAGCTAATAATTATCTGTCACTCAAAGGCCCTTAAAAGGGTGTCCAATTATTAATGTGCAATATTATTATCCAATTGGTAGATGTGACTAAACAGTCAAGGCTAATTAGAGTGACTTGGTACAGTAATCACTATAAATATGTAATGTACTCTAGAGCTTAACTTGTCTCTACACAAACCAGCCACAGTTAAAAGGGTTTAAAATATTTAATAATAAATAATTAAAACCACAAGACAATACTTTCTACTACACAGTCAGTGCTAGTCAAGAGTTCAGAGATCATACAGAAATACTAAAAATAATTCAGTTGTACAGTTCTGACACAACAGAAAAACACTTAGTCTAATCTTTCTAGAGTCTAGCTATTCCTAAAAGAAAACACAAGTCTAAGATGACTTACTTAAAGAAAACAGGCAGAGTGTTGTGAGTTGGATGATCAAGACAAAAATGCTTAATGCCTTCTGATTTTCTCTGTTTAAATTGCTATTGTAGTTCTGATAAACATTACATCATTCGTTTTCAATTTCCTGGAGTTCCCAGGCTACACATTAACTGCATTTACATTCTTAACATCTCCCTTTTGTTATCTTGCAGCTGATCAGGAACAGAGCAATAAAAATACAATTGCATGTTTAAATCTAGCAATTTAACTCTTGGTTAAAACAATAGAAAGAATTTCTTCATCTAGACTTTTCGGCACCACTGTCTACTTCAAAGGGTCACCACATACTTTACTTTGGTCAGTAGAGTGCATTGTTGTCACATTTATTTCCAGTTCTACATGTAACAGTATTTCTTTACATTTAAGACAACAAGCCTGTAGTTTACATTCATATTTACAAATGACAAAATGTTGTGTAAAATTCTATCTGGCTAGGCTGGCAGCCTTCACCCTTCTCTACCAGTCTTCACATCCCCCCCTGAGAACTCAAGCTAGTTTTTCAAGTGACCCTTGAGAAACGCTTGAGAGGGTTAGGTCTTTCTGAGTGTACCTCACCCCATTCCCTGTCTTGAGAGCTCATCTGAATTGGCATTGGTACTCCTAATGTGGTGTTGCACTGACATATCATATGCTTGTAACCCTAGGCTCCATCTTAGCAACTTGGCATTTTGCTGGCTGGCTCTGTATAACCATGTTAGGGGGTTGTGATCTATCATAACAGTGAATTTCCTACCATACAGATAAGGCTGAAGTTTCTGCAATGCCCAGACTATGGCTAGACATTTCTTTCTACAGCTGCATAGCATTCCTCTCTGGGTTGGAGCCTACGACTGAGATAAACCGCTGTGTGCTCTTTCCCCTCTGAAAACATCTGGCTAAGTAGAGCTCCCACCCAGTGTGAAGCATCCACCTGCACAACAAATTCTTTGCTGTAATCTGGACTGGCTAACACAGGGGGTCCTCCCAAAGCTTCTTTAAGCCTCTGGAATGCCTGCTCACATGCTGGGGTCCACACTACCTTATCTGGCCTGTTCTTCCTTGTTAGTTCTGTGAAGGGAGCAGCTATGGTACTATAACTGGGGATGAACTTTCTGTAGTACCCTGCTGTCCCTAAGAATGCCCTCACCTGCTTTTTAGTAACAGGTGCAGGTCATGCCTGAATGGCTTCCAATTTGGCAGGTTCTGGCCTTATCTTACCACTCCCCACTCTTTGTCCTAGGTAGGAGACCTCCACCATACCCACCTGACACTTGCTTGGCTTGATGGTCAACCCTGCCCCTTCAGCACCTCCCTGACGTACTGAAGGTGCTCTGGCCAGGAATGGCTGTAGATGGCAATATCATCTAGGTAAGCAAGGGCAAACCCTCCTGCTCCTGCTAGAATATTGTCTACCAGCCTCTGGAAAGTAGCTGGGGCATTCTTCATCTCAAAGGGCATCTTTGTGAACTCATACAAGCCAAAAGGAGTCACAAAGGTTGACTTCTCTCTAGCACTGGGAGTCAAGGGTACCTGCCAGTAACCCTTGGTAAGATCAATGGTTGTAAGATATTTAGCTCCACCCAGCTGCTCTAGGGCCTCGTCTGTCCTAGGCATGGGGTAAGCATCTGTCGCGGTGTGACTATTTAATTTCCTGTAGTCTACACAGAACCTGGTGCTGCCATCCTTCTTTGGCACCAGCACCATTGGGGAGGCCCAGGGACTGTTGGACTCTCGAATCACCCCTAGTTCTAACATCTCCTGTACCTCCTCCCTCAGGGTCTGTCTGACTCTCTCAGACACCCTATAAGGGGCCTGCCTAATAGGCCTTTGGGTTCCTGTATTCACCTGGTGCTGCACCTGGTGGGTGCACCCTGGTTTCCCAGTTAACATGTCCCCAAATTCCTGCAACACTGCTCAGATTTCTTGAACCTGAGTAGGAGATAGCTGCTGGGACATTGCTACCCCTTCCACTGAGGTGTCAGCCCAAGCCTCACTGAGGGGATCAGTCCCCAGATCTCTCTCAGACTCGTCCTGCAATCCACTGCAAATGCTCAGCACAAGGCCTCCCTATCATGGTAAGGTTTCATCATGTTAACATGGTACAATTTGTGTCCCTGCCATCTGCCTAGCAGCTCCATCATGTAGTTAACATCACTTACCTTTCTTACCACCTTGTAGGGACCCACCCAAGCTGCTTGCAGCTTGTTGTGCTTGACAGGAATGAGAACCATTACCTGCTGCCCCACAGCATACTCTCTAGCTCGGGCATTCATGTCATACCACACCTTTTTCTGTTGTTGGGCTTCTGCCCGGTTCTCCTGGGCCAAGCCCAAGAGTTCCCTAAGTCTTGTCCTAAAGTTTAGGATGTATGCCACAACAGACTCACCTTCCCACTCATCTCAAATTAAATCTAGAGGCCCCCTCACCCTATGCCCATACAGCAACTTAAAGGGTGAAAAACCTGTTGATTCCTGGGGAACCTCTCTGTAAGCAAACAACAGATGGGGCAAATATTTGTCCCGCTCCCTCTTAAACTGATCTGCAAATGCCTGTAGCATGGACTTGATTGTAGAGTTTAACCTCTCAACAAGACCATTAGTCTGGGGATTGTAGGGGGTGGTCTTCATGTGCTTCACCCAACAGGACGGCCGCAGACAAGCCAGCAGGTCTGACATGAAATTGGCACCTCTGTCAGTCAGTATTTCTTTTGGGAAACCTACCCTGCTGAAAATCTCTAAAAAAGCATTTGCCACCTTTTCTGCCTCAGTGGAAGACAAAGCCACCAGCTCAGGGTATCGTGTTGCATAATCCACTACCACTAGGAAATACGTTTTCCCTCTGGAACTTGGGGTACTCAGAGGATCCACAATATCCATAGCTACCCTCTGAAATGGCTCCGCAATCACAGGCAAAGTCATCAAAGGAGCTCTCACCTTGTCTCCTGCATTGCCTACCTTTTGGCACTGCTCACAGGTCCTGCAGTACCCTGTTACATCTCTGGAAATTCCAGGCCAATAGAAGTTCTGCATAATATGCTTCTTTGTATGTTTTATGTCCATATGACCTGCAAAGGGAATATCATGGGCTATGGCTAGAAGCGCCGGACAGTAGGCTCTAGGCACTACCAACTGCTGTACTCTCTCACCTTCTGGCCCTCCCTCAGGGGTCCACTCTCTGTTTAGTAACCCTTTGTCCTGGTATACAGATTCCCCCTTTCCTTGAGAATCAGGTGCCTCTCTAGCTACCTGCCTCAGGCCTTGCAATGTAGGGTCTGAGAGCTGACCCTGTCTCAACTCTCTCCTTGTAACCCTTCCCAGCTCCCCTTCCACAGGAAGTCTGGCGTCCTCTGACAGTGGTGCCTCACTGTCAGCCTGGGTACTACTACTCACCTCTACCTTTGCAGTCACTCTGTCCAAGGGACCATCAGTACCCACAAGCAGCTGTGGCTCACCTTCAGTCTCACTGCTAGGTAGCTCCCTCCCTGAAGTAACCACATCACCAGTCCTGGCTGCAAGTATGCAGTCTGTCTGGGACTCCCCCAGGGTACCAGACTCACATGCTTGTCTCCAAGCCTGACCGCATGTAACTGCATAAGCACACAGTACTGCCTCATCCAAATCCTTCCCTATCAGGACATCTGCAGGTTTATCCTCAAACACACCTACTTGCCGGCTTCCTTTTTCACCCTCCCAGTCAGGGTGAAATCTAGCCAAAGGTATTTGGAATGGGATCCCTCCTAAAGCCCTGACTGGAGTAGACTGCCAGGCAAGTAGTGCTCCTCTGTAACCATTGCAGGCTTTACAATGGTTATATCAGAGGCTGTGTCTCTCTTGGCAATGGCCTCTTTGCCATTCACTACAATAGGATATAGCCTCTGGTGGTAGTTTGGTACCCTTGTTGTCCCAAGACAACCTACTATTGGCATTTTGTCTTTCCCACTTACTGTCTCCCTCACCTTTGGTCTCCCACCTTGCCTCTGTAGACACCTGTATGCCACATGGCCCCACTGGTTGCATTCAAAACATTTAACCCTAGCTCCTGGACATGTACCTGGCCTAGTAGATTCCCCTGCTACTCGCAGATTCTGTTGTGGCAGTCTGTGCTGTCCACCATGGGTTCCTTTAGACCCATGAGCAGTACTGGGGGTCCCCTTCCTGCTTGCCAGGTAAAAGTCTCCCTTCTTCCCCAACTCATCTGAAGTAGCACATTGTCTATCAGCTAACCAGATCCTCATGTCTTCAGGCAAAGTGATAATGGCTTGTTCCCTCACCAAAAGGTCTGCCAGCCCTTCAAAAGTGGTGACCTGACATTCACTCACCCACCTATGGAAATAAGTGCTCAATTCAGCAACATATTCACACACACTTTCATCTGCCTTGCGTCTATGCTCACGAAACTTTTTTCTATACATTTCAGGTGTTAGCTTAAACAGTTCTAAAAGACATTTCTTAACAGCAGTATAATCAAAACATGGAACATCAGGCATTTTGGACAGAACAGTTACAGCTTTACCATGGAGTAAGGGGATCAGGAACCATACCCAGAACCCTTGGAAACTTCATACTGTTTACATACCCTCTCAAACATATGAATGAAACTATCAAAATTATCCCCTTCTTTAAACTTCAGAAGACATTTACTAACTTTTGTGCTTCTGGGGTCCAGTTACTCCCTTCCCCATTATCTCCATGACTCTGGCAAAGAGTCAGCATCTCCTTCTCATGCTGCCTCTGCCTCTCTTGTTCCTCAGCTTGCAGATATAACAGTTTCTCATTCTCCTCAGCTTGCAAACATTGCAGTCTCTCATTTGCTTCTAATTCCACATGCCTGGTCTCCAACTCAAGTCTCTTTAGCTCCAGCTGGATTTTTACATCTACTGTAGAAAGGTCGAGCTGTCCATTCTCCGAGGGAATTATATCTCCACTGCCAGTCTGATTGTCTTCCTGGTTGCTGTTTTCTGATGCAGCTGTAACAAAGGCTGGAATCAGGTCTTCCTTAGTCAGGTTTCCATGCACCAGTCCCCTAGACTGGCACATCTCCTCCAGCTGGCTCCTTACCAGCTTTCTATACTCCTCTGCTGACATGCTGCCTGCAAACCCTGACTAACTAAGCTAACAAAAGAAATAATACAATTGTGATCTGAACTCTGAGTATTCACTGCGTGGCTGTTTTAGAGTACAAAACGCCTTCAAACCTCACTGTACAAAAGCTACAGTATTCACTCTACCCACACCACTACAAGCCATTTAGTATTTGCCAACTAATTAATATGTGGTGTAGATTTCCCACCGCTGCCAAACACAAATGTGAGGATATCCCAACCACTGCCACCAGAGAGGGCGTCTCATATGAGAGGAAAAGGATAACAAATACACACAGTAAAGTGCAATTTCCCTTAAGAGCACACAGAGATCACAGTCAGTCCGGGAGTGGTCACTTCCTTGCTCCCCAGGTCCCCAATAAGACTCCCCACTGGCAAAGTTATAGGGTCCAGATCTCAGCCTAGCTGGGCAAGTTAAAATCTCCAGCACCCTCTCTGTCCAACCAGTGCTTCGTGTCCCTGCCCAAGTAGCTGACACACACACACTTTGAGATAAAAGTTTATACAACCACACAGACACTTCTGGGGAAGGCTGGCACAGTTTCTCCAGCTGTGCCCCTTTTACCCAGACTATACAGTAGTAATCCTGCCACTACCCAGCTAATATTTTTCAGATACTCAAATGCCCTTAAAAGGGTGTCCAATTATTACTGTGAAATATTATTATCCAATTGGTAGATGTGACTAAACAGTCAAGGCTTATTAGAGTGACTTGGTACAGTAATCAATATAAATATGCAATGTACTCTAGAGCTTAACTTGTCTCTACACAAACCAGCCACAGTTAAAAGGGTTTAAAATATTTAATGATAAATAATGAAAACCACAAGACAATACCTTTTACTACACAGTCAGTGCTAGTCAATAGTTCAGAAATCACACAGAAAAACTTAAAACAAGTCAGTAGTACAGTTCTGACATAACAGAAAAACACTTAGTCGAATCTTTCTAGGTTCTAGCTATTCCTAAAAGAAAACACAAGTCTAAGATAACTTACTTAAAGAAAACAGGCAGAGTGCTGTGAGTTGGATGATCAAGTCAAAAATGCTTAATGCCTTCTGATTCTCTCTGTTTAAATAGCTATTGCAGTTCTGATAAACATTACATCATTCTTTTTCACTTTCCTGGAGTTCCAAGGCTACACATAACTGCATTTACAATCTTAACATCTCCCTTTTGTTATTTTGCAGCTGGTCAGGAACAGAGCAATAAAAATACATTTGCATGTTTAAATCTAGCAATTTAATTCTTGGTTAAAACAATAGAAAGAATTTCTTCATCTAGACTTTTCAGAACCACTGTCTACTTCAAAGGGTCACCACATGCTTTACTTTGGTCAGTAGAGTGCACTGTTGTCATATTTATTTCCAGTTCTACATGTAACAGTATTTCTTTACATTTAAGACAACAAGCCTGTAGTTTACATTCATATTTACTAATGACAGAATTTTGTATAAAATTATATCTGGCTAGGTTGGCAGCCTTCACCCTTCTCTACCAGTCTTCACAAACTTAAAGAAACCTGCCTCCAAAACAAAGGTTTGAGCTTGGCCTCAGGTTTCTTCGAGTTAGAAACTGGTCATGAAAGTATAAGGTTTCTTGCCCTAGCTAACAAGTCACTAAACTTCGTTGGTGTGTGTATTTCACATCTCACTGACCTCTCCAGCCCACTTTCCTATAGATGTTTTCTGTTCCTCTATCCCAAATTGGTCTTTCATTATCCCACATTCTCTTATGTATTACTCCAGCCCATCTTTTATTTTCTCTCATTTCCTGTTTCCTAACTCTCATCATCTCTTTTTGCCATTATCAGGTCTGTTTATTATTCCTAGATCCTATTGTCCCTACCCCCTTGTGTTCTCTTTCAGCTTTTCTGGCACAGGTTCTTACTCCTTTATTCATAGTCTTCTCCTTCCTGTTTTTTTTTATTTCCATATGATTCATTAATATGATATTGTTGGCTCTAGGTTCTTCTTGCCTGTTTGTGATATGTCACATCTCCTTTAGCACTCAGGTGTCATATATTTGCATTGGCTATTTTAATATGTAGTCTATATGCCTACTTCACCGTTAATGTGTAAGCATTGCATATTTACATTTGCCAGCACTTGACAAAATGCCATGTTCACTATTGATATATTTGTAGTGTCTGTATATATACAAAAGTCAAACACATGTATGTTTAGTCACCATAACAGTACACACACTTTAGTTGTGTTTGCTTAGTTCAGATATTATAAATGCTCTATCAGAGATCAAACTGAAGGCTGAGGTTCTACTATACCATTTGCTTAGATTTGGACTGAATACCACCCATCTCAGGCACTTCATCTCTGTCACCTCTAGCTTCCTAAACTGCTCTGCCTTTACTGCCCAGGTCTCTGTACCATACAGCAGTACTGGTCACAACACTGTTTTGCACACCTTACTCTTCAGCTTTTTTTGGCATTTTTCTGTCATACACTACCCCTGATACTCTGTGCCAGTTGGATGCAGCCTCTCTGATTGTATCTTAGACCTCCTCATTCAGACTTCCCTTCTCATCGACCGCCCCTCCCAGATACTTGAAGTTGTTAACCTGTTCCACTATTTTCTCTTCTATCTCAATTATCAACTTCATCTTATTTCCCCATTTGCTGCCATTACAACTGTCTTACCTGTACTCAGTTTCATCCCATATACCTTTAGTTTTACATTCCATTCCCCTACCCTTTGCTGAAGTTCTTGCTCAGAGTATGCCCATAATGTCACACCATCTGCATGAGTAACTTTGATGATCTGTTCCCTCCTACCTGTTTACTAATGAAGTCTATCACCAGTATGAACATCAGTGGTCTCAGAGCTGAACCCTGATGTGCACCCACTCCCACTGGGAACCCCTCTGTAAGACCAAACACTGTTCATACTTGAGTCATTGGGCCCTTGCACATAGCTTGCACTAATTCTACCAATGTTTCTGGGACTTCAAACCACTGCAGGACTGCCCAAATCAGCTTTCTTAGGACCTTGTCATATGCTTTCTCCAAGTCTAGGAGCACCGTTGGACATCTTCCTCATTTGTAACTTCTTCTCAAGTAAGTGTCCTAATGTAAACATTGGGTTGGTTGTGCTGCATCCTGATCTGAATCAAAACTGCTCATCTCCCATCTTACTTTCTATTACTCCGCATATTCATTTATCAGTCACCCTCTCCCAGAATTTTCATACAGTCTAATAGGAGTTTGATACTTCTATATTGCCCACAGTTGTGAATGTCCCCTTTGTTCTTGATCACTGGCACTAGTAATCATATTCTCCAGTCGGCTGGGATATGTCTTTCTATCCATACTGCCTCAATAGCCATTTTCCCTGTATCTCACCCAACATCTTGATCATGTCTGCTTTGAACTAATCTGAGCCTGCTGCTTTCCTTGATTTCATTTTCCTTAGTGCTTTTCTTACTTTTTCTAGAGAGGGATCCTCCACTTCTTCTGTCACTGTCAGCTGTGACCAGGGCAGTGCATCCTGTGTGGGGTTTTCTTCACTCAGAAGCTACTGGAAGTACTCCTTCCATCTACCTTTGATATCCTGTGGATGGTGAGCAATTGTTGATGGCATCCCTTATGAAGGGTGTCTGACTATCTTCCTGTCTTTGCCTTGCAGCCTGATAGAGTTTCTTTGCGACATTCACCGAGTCACTTTCCAGAATTTAGCAGAGTGCCTCTGATGCCTTGATCTTTGCTATTGCAACTCCTCTCTTAGCCTGCTTGTTAGTCACTTAGTATTCCTTCCTAGACTGGTTTGTCTCTTCTGCCTTGCACTTTCTCCCTGCACTCCCACTTTCTTTTGATGACTTCCTGAACTTCTGCTATACACCAACAGCTTTCATTATGTATCTTATTTCTGTACCTGGCTCGACTGCATATCTGTTCTATAACTTTCACATATGCTGTTTTGAGCCACTGCCATTCTTCTTCAGCTCCACCTACTTCCTTTTCTTCTTGAGGTGCTAGAGTCCTGAGTAATTCCTTGACCAGTTGTGCTTTCTCTCCAGTCAACTTTCAGGTCTTCATCCTGGTCCCTGTTGACCTCAGAGCCTTCTCTGAACACCGATTGCAGCTGATTGTGGCAACCAGTGATTTATGCTTTGGACAGACTGTTTTACTGGGGATGACTTTTCAATTGCTGATTCTACCCCAGTGTTTACTAGGAGGAAGTCTACCTGAGTTGCATGTTGGCCAGTTTTGTATGGGATCTCGTGACTGTCTCTCTGAATCATGTGTTGGCTACTGTGACAAGAGGAGGTACAGCCAGCACAGCTAGCTGGAATTTTGTAAATAATTATATGCCATTTGTGAATATCAAACTAATTTATACTAGATGCTGGTACAAATGTATTAGAGCTGCATGTCATATAAGATGCTTGTGTTTCAAATGTATTAGAACTGTGTATCATGTGTATATCAAACTACTCTATACAGACGTTTGTGCTGAAAAGGTATTTGCAGAGTGATTGTGTTTAAAATGTATGCACAGTGTGTCCTATTGGAAGAGAACAGAAATGTACATGCACTATTCTAACTGTTTAAATGTATTTGTTAACAGAGGAAACTGGAGGGTGAACTTCAGTCCAGCAAACTTTAGAAAAATATTTGAAATTAAATCATTTATAGGCTAGGCCATAAAAGATGAATGCAGCCAGAGACACAAGTCTGTACTAGGAAGCTTTCTGTATTGTCTCTGGAGTGAGCTAACCACTACTATGAAAGCATGGAGAATGCTTGGAGAATGCAATTGTTTTATGATTTCCAGCATCTGCCAAAGATCTGAGCAAAAGCCCTTGCCTGAGTATTTTACAGGTAGATGCTAAATATTGCCAGCTTCCAGCAGTGGGGATTTTGCCTGAGAACTAGAAGTCAGATAACAAGAAGTAATGTTATTCTGCAAGCCATCCCAACAGTAATATTTTAGATATTATTTTGAGAAGTCTCTCAGTGAGACAGAGCATTCTGTATTCTGTCTTGGACCTGACAACAAGAACCATTCACCACATGTCTGCCTTGCTCTAATTAAGTTACTAGAGAATAGTAATTCTCCTAGATTCAGTTAGGAACATAGTGAAGCTTAGTTTAGATATTTTTCTTTATTTGCCTGAGCCTGTCCTGCAATATTGTTTTACATATTTCCTGTGATTTTGAACTCTGATATCACTGTGAATATATATTTAGTATTGTCTTGTTCTTTTATCATTTATTATTAAACCTTTCATTGTGGCTGATCTATGTAGAGATATTTAAGTTTTCAGAGTACTTGCATATCTATTTGGTGACACTGTGTGGGCCACTCCTATTAGTCTTGCTCTTGGTCAAATTACCATTTGTATTAATATTAATATTAATAGTAATATTACACAGTAAGATTGGACACCCTTTCTTAAGGGCCCTAAAGTACATGATAAGGAGTGATAGGTGGCAGAGGTAACAACTACCTTATAGTGTGGGCAGAAGGGAGCATAGCTAGTAAACCTGTGCCAGCCTTTCCTGTGTGTGTGTGTGTGTGTGTGTGTGTGTGTGTGTGTGTGTGTGTGTGTGTGTGTGTGTGTAAATCAAACCTCAAAGAGTGTGTGTGTCAGCTATTTGGGCAGGTACATGAAGCACTGGTTGGACAGAGAGGGTGCTGGAGGTCTTGGCTTGGTCACTCAGCTAAGATATCAGCTCTGTAGCTGTGCCAGTGAGGAGTCTTGCTGGTGATCAGGAGAAAGAGAGAGAAATCAGCCCAGGACTGACTGTGGTCTCTGTGTGCTCTTAAGGGAAATTGCACTTGATGAAGAGAGCTGCATCTGGAAATACTGTGTGTGTACCTGTCATCCTCTCAGTGAACCTCCCCCACAGGTGCCAGTGGTGAGGACTGAGGCTCTCAAAATGCACTCGCTTGAAGCACTCCTTAAAATAGAGAACATCGACGTGTGCTGTAACAGAGACCTGGTTCAAGGCAGTAGAAAGCACCCCTGCACTACCAGGCTATAACTCATTTCATACCTTTCGGCCCCAGAACTTGGACCGAAGCTCCAAAGGCGGTAGTGTTTCCATATTCATAAAGGATACACATGCCTCCAGACTGGTAGCTCAATATAACACATCAGAGATACTTCAGGTGCAGCTAACATTGGGTAAGACAGTGATTCAGGTTGTAGCCTGCTATAGGCCCCCAAGCATGACCCAAGATTCACACTCCACGTTCCTAAGCACCCTGGAGAATATTAGGGTCCAACCTAACACTCTCATACTGGGTGACTTCAACTACCCCTCCATTATATGGGAAAACTACTCATGTACCAATACACTTGCCCAACATTTCCTGGAATTCATTAATTCCAATGTCCTGGACCAGCTCGTTCTTACCCCCACTAGAGGTAGCAATATCCTTGATCTGGTCATTACTAACATGGGCAACCATTGCTCTATACCAATAGTCAACTTCTCCCTGGTTAGATCCGACCACAAACTAATCACCTTGGAAATCCCTATCCCTCTTACCCTCCCCGCAAAGGTAACCACCATGAAAAAATTCTCCAAAGCTAACTTTAGGCTCCTAAAAACAGAGGTGGCTAACTTCACGGCACCCATGCAATTAGAGAACAGCTGCATGACCACCAAATCATATACTAATGACCTGTACGAAAACGTACACAAATGCCTGGATCTCACCATACCTAATAGAACCAAGATGCTCTTCTCCAAAAAAGAAAGCTAGTCTGGTGGTTCCCTGTGTGACAGTCGTGCCCTGGCCCAGCAATCAAGAAGCCTCAATCCTTACCACTAACACCAGGGAGGGCATCTCATACAAGAGGAAAGGATAACAAATACACACAGTAAAGTACAATGTCCCTTAAGTGCACACTGAGATCACATTTAGTCTGGGGCGGGTTGCTCCCTTGCTCCCCAGGTCCCCATAAGACTCCCCACTGGCACAGCTATAGGGTCCAGATCTCAGCCTAGCTGGCAAGCTAACCTCCAGTACTCTCTCTGTCCCACCAGTGCTTCATGTCCCTGCCCAGGTAGCTGACACACCACACACACACTTTGAGATAAGTATTTATACATCTTCACAGACACTCCTGGGAAAGGCTGACACAGATTCTCCAGCTGTGTCCCTTTACCCATACTATACTGTAGTTATTTCTGCCACAGCCAGCTAATACTTATCAGCTACCCAAAGGCCCTTAAAAGAGTGTCCAATTATTACTGTGCAATATTATTATCCAACTGGTAATGTGACTAATCAGTCTAAGGCTTATTAGAGAGGCCTTGTACAATAAACTATAAATATGCAATGTACTCTAGAGCTTACTTATCTCTACGCAAACCAGCCACATGTAAAAGGTTTTTAAAATACTTAATAATAAATAATTAAAAACACAAGACAATACCACTACACTACAGTGATATCTAAGAGTTCAGAGATCACACAGTAACTTAAAACGATACAGTAGGAAAGTTCTGATATAACAGAAAAACACTTAGTCTAACGTTCTTCTAAGTTCCTAGCTATTACTACAAGAAAACATACTTCTAAGATACTAATTACATAAAGAGAGCATAAGGCAATGCTGAAGGTTGGATATCAAGATCAAAATGCTTACAGTCTCTCTCTCTTAACAATAGTTTTTAAAATCACTAACACATTTCTGCTGGGCCATCCCAGATTACATCATTTTGACACTCAAGTTTTCCCAGTATACACATTACATCATTTTGACAATTAGTCTGGAGTTCTCAGGCCAAAAGGCTACATTATTTAACAATCTAACACCTGCTCAGGAAACTAGAACAGTAAAAGACATTTCACATGTATACTCTAGTAATTATTCCTTAAGTTAAGACAATAGAAATAATGTGTTCAGTTAGCCTCTTTGGCACCACTATTTAGATCAAAAGAGTATACAAGACATAATTTTAACTTCAAAAGAACAGATGAAATGCTTGGCTTAGTTTTCCCTACAGCAGATGGCAATGTTGCTACAATCTTGAAGTTCATATTTTACAGAGTTTTCTTTCATTTAAGAACACAAGCCTGCATTTTACATTTATATTTACAAATGATAGAATTATGTATCAAATTCTATTTGACTAGGCTGGCAGCTTTTGCCCATCTTCCCTCAATCTTCACACCCTGCCATAAACAAACTCTACAACAGAAGAAGGAAACTAATGCGAAATAAGGTGAAGTCCCAAGACTGGAAAAACTCCCTTATCAGCCTCAACAAAAAGTTGAGATCCCTCATCATATCCTCTAAAGGTAGCTATGAAAACAGAATTGCAGCAGATAGTAAAGACAACCACAAGGCCTTCTATAGTTATGTAAGGAATCTCCATGGCAATACCCAGATTTGCTCAGAGCTGTTGGAGAATGGCACCTCCTATACCAAGCCAACAGATATTGCCAATATACTGGCAGACAGATTCAGTGCCAACTTTACCCCTCTTCCCCCCCAAAGGACCAATCACAATACCACTAGATTGCCAGGCACCCAGTATTACTGAAGCACAGGTTAAAACAACACCGTCCAAGGCCAAGAATACTGCTTTTATGGGACCCAGCAATATTTCTGACTGTGTTGTACATGAACTACAGAGTGAACTGGCACCTCACCTATATGCCCTGTTCAACCACAGCCTCACCTCAGGCTTTATCCCTACTGAATGGCACAGTGCTACAGTCATCCCTCTCCACAAAGGAGGAGCAACTACAGACTCTGGGAACTATCACCCCATTAGCCTGACAAGTCTGATATGCAAAGGTATGGAATGCATCATCATGGACCTAATAAACAAGGATATAGGGAATCTCCAAACTCTGGATCCCACACAGTTTGGTTTTGTGAAGGGTAGATCATGCTTGCTCAATCTGGTTGACTTCTTTGAGTCAGTCACCAGAGCTGTGGATGAAGGCAAGGTGGTTCATACAGCCTACTTTGATCTGGCCAAGGTCTTTGATAGCATTCCCCATTCAGGAATCATAGAAAAACTTGCTAAGCTAGGCATCAACCCATATATCACTAGGTGGGTTGCAAACTGGCTCACAGATAGAACCCACAGTGTGAAAGTAGCTGACTGCAAGTCAGTCAACCAGTCACAAGTGGAGTTCCACAGGGTTTGGTCCTGGGTACTCTCCTGTTTGGTATCTACTTTTCTGAAGTCCAGGCCAACACGAATGGACTCTGGCTGACAAAGTTCACAGACAATTGCAGGTTGGGACCCATAATTAACTCCCCAAGTGATGTTGGCATCCTACAGAAAGGCCTCACTGAGACCAACGACTGGTGTCAGAACCATTGCCTTAAGCTCAATGCCAAAAAATGTGTCGTCACCCCCTTTGGGAAAAACTTGGTTCCCATGAATTACCACATAGATGGTAGTCCACTGAACACAGAAGGCGTCATAAGAGATCTGGGAACACAGGTTGACAGCAACCTATCCTTTGACCACCCCATTGCCATCTCATTACTAACGGTTTTGCATCCAGGAAGAAAGAGGTCATTGTCTCTCTCTAATCTTCTCTCATTAGGCCAGTCATTTAGTATAATGCCTCATTTGGCATGTACCTCACTAGACACCTGCAACAACTGGAGAGGCCACAAAAGTGCCTCACAAAGAGGATCCTAGGCCTTAAACACTTGTCCTATATGGGCATACTCAAAAAAACTCCAACTATTCTCTGTCTCATATCACTTACTTAGAGGCAATCTCTGCTTGACTTACAAAGCCATGTCTGACCCAGCTCTGTTAGAAATGCTACATCTAAAGAAACCCCAATCCCTCTGCACTACACGCTCAAGAGACCTCAACCTCATTTACCACAATCAACAGAACAAGCTGAAGGGACAGGTTCATAACCCAGAGGCTGCCCATGCTATGGAATATACTTCCCATACATGTCAAGCGGAGTGCCTCACTGGCTCTCCTCAAGAGAAATCTTGATGAGTGGATGGGAAATAGAAAATTCACCCCAGGGATCACTCCAGTGGCTCTGCTCGACAGAGGCACTGGGAACTAAGGTCGAGTGGCACGATGCCAGGGTAATCCTATGGGCTAGGCTTGCAAAGGCTCCAGGTCCATTAGCCTAGTACACACCTATGAACCTATGAACTGGTTGGCAGTGGTGGGTCATCACATCTACCATCAAGCCATTTGCCCAGCAGAAGTCTAGATTGGTCTCTCCTTCATTATTACTGTTGCCCTAGGCAGTCCTCATATCCTGTTCTGTCTGTCCTGATATATGCATTCAGGTCACATATTATCAACACCAATTCCTGTTGTCCTGCTTTACCTATTAGGTTCTGCAATGCTGTATGAATTCATTATTTTCCTCACTATCATAACCCTGCTGTGGGACATTAGCTGAGATTATGAATACTGCTGTAGCATTCAACTAGAGTCTGATTGTCATGAGTCTGTCACCAATTCTGTTTACATCCCTCACTGTCTTCTGAAGTCTCTCTCTCACCACAATTCCCACACCATTTCTACCCTGTCCTCCTCCTGAGTAGTAGACTCTGGATCCCAAGCCAAGTATCTTTGCTGCACTGCCCTTCTATCCCAGCTAACCCAAGCTGGGCAACTGGACACTGGCTGGCCATTAGCTTATTAATCCAGGGCTGCTGGGCTTTATGGAAGGCACACACTGGCCAATAGGAGCATATACACCCCTCCTAAAGTTAGCCTGGGTCTCTGGTGTAAGTTTGAGTAGTCCAGGTTCTCAACCCCCTTATCACTGGCAAATACCCATGCCCATTTTGGTGACATTATTCAACATGACCAGATGATCTAGAGCCATATTTGTACACCCCCAATTGGCTAGCACTGCCACAGCTCGCAGTCTGTAATCTGTGTTCCCCTATATTAAGGATACTGTGCACCACTGTAGATGCCCAAAGCAGTTGGACTGTACAACTCTTCCCCCCTATAGGGCACCATCTAGAGTATGTGCTGCTACTCACAGCTCCATTTTTAGGTGAGTTTGAAATGGAAACAGTCAGCATTTTTTGGAGGTGGGAGAAATGCCACAGAGATGCATGGAAAACATTCAAACTCCAAATAGGCATTGGTTGGAGATCAGGATTGAACCTTGTCTGATAATATATATTGTGTTTGTTTGCCTTTTATTGCAATTGTATTGAGTTTTAAACTGTGCACTGTTGTTCTTTTACTGTATTTGCCCTCACTAAGTGTATTCTCCATTTACCTGTAAAAAAGAAAAAAAAATTCTAGCTTGTTTGCCTTTCTTTCTGCCTTTTTCTTAACCAGTATAATCCAGTTCAGATTTTGCTATATTCAGGGCTGTTTTCATAGTTTCTGAGTGCCCCATACCTTTCTGTTATTGAGGGAAGCCTTTCCACCTATTAGTGAGAGTGGTAAGCACTGGGCAGCCTATCAGTCGCAAGAGGAGTGGTTTCAAACTCGGAAATTGTAGCTTATTGGCTGTTTGGGCAGCATTTCTATCCCTTTTAACTTCCTGCCTTAAAAACCCATGTTTGTGCAGTTTTTGCACTTTTTTAAGCTCCATGGATCCCCTTTTGGCATCCTAAAGCTTACATGAGCAGCAGGGAGGACAAAGAGAGACTTTTTTGATTCAATCTAAGTATCACTGCTTTACCTGCTTGTATTACTGGTTACTGCACTTGTTCTGCCTTTTTTGCCCTAAATTCAAATGCATTTATTGTAATTTTAGCTACACAATCAAGTGTGCTAGCCTACACTGTGTTTTAAGTGTTTGCTTGCCTTTTATTGCTGTCGTAGTGAATTTTAAACTGTGCGCTGTTGTCCTTTTACTGTATTTGCCTTCGCTAAGTGTGTTCGCTGTTTACCTGTAAAAACGAAAAAAAAATCTAGCTTGTTTGCCTTTCTTCCCACCTTTGTCTTAACCAGTATAGTCCAGTTACAGATTTTGCTGTATTCAGTACTGTTTTTGTAGTTTTTGAGTGCCCCGTACCTTTCTGTGATCGAGGGACGCCTCTCCGCCTATCAGTGAGAGTGGTAAGCACTGGACAGCCTATCAGTTGCAAGAGGAGTGGTTTCAAACTTGGAAATTGTAGCTTATTGGGCATTTGGGCAGCATTTCTAGCCCTTTTAACCGTCTGCCTTAAAAACTCGTGTTTATGTGGTTTTGCGTGTCACACAGTGCCGCTATGCTAGGGTTAAACTACTTCTTGGGCCAGAAACTTCTAATCTTCAAATTTTCTCTTAAATCTTGCCAGTCTAATATCCATTTGCACTCGACCTGAGTATCAAAGTCTAGCACTTGCTCAAAGCCTCTCATAGCATTTACTGGAACATTTTTATTGCTACCAGCATTAAACAACTTCACTACAATTAAATTAATACCCATCCAAGTATGTTTAAAGGTCAGTTCCTTGTGCTCACTCCTGGTAACCTGATGAACCTAGGTATCCTGAGGAAATGTAGCAAATGCCTCATGTACACAGACAACCCTTTCTTCCTACCTCCCAACACCCAGACTTGTGTGAGATGCACCTATATATCCAAGTTGGAAGCAAAGCACTCTCATGTCATGACTGGACTTGACAGCAAAGAGGAGAAGGTCAACATCTGCACCACACGACATGAAACACATAGTCCTACAAAACATACACCACCACAATCCTTACATAGAAACACAAAACACACACCCACCTTTGCGGAGGCTATCATTAAAAATCTACCCAAACAGCAGAGACCTCCAAGGCAGAGATGCAAGTAACCACCACATCATGGTACAAACCGCGCAATACATAGTTCACACGAACAGTGTACCCCCCCCCCAAAAAAAAACCCTACGGCAACACAGTATACCCGATACACTAGTTATAGGTGATTCAAAAGTAAGGCACACTGATGTCCTACTCACTAGGTTGAACAAGCGCTAGGATCCGCCACATAATGCACGCACTCAGGTCACTCCACAGCAGGTACAAATATGACTCGGTCATTGTCCATGTTGGTGTGAACGACCTGAGATGTACTTCTCTGGACTACATGAAAAGAGACATGGAGGAGTTCTTGGACCATGTAGCTCAGGCAGGTATGATCCTAGGGTCTGAGTAGCATCCTGCCATCACCCAGAATGATATCACAGTACAAGCAGAAAATTATTGACTTCAACAATTGGCTAAATTTCTGGTGTCATTCTAAGGGGATCCAGTATCTGTCTGCCTGGGATGACATGACTGACAGACCTTGATGCTTCACCAGAGATGGCCTGCATCTGTCACCCCTGGGATTCCGGATACTGGCTAAGGGGCTTGCCACCCCTACAGTGCCTTTTTTAGGCAATGTCCTGATGTCAAAAGTACTACCATAACTCCTAAAACCAAACGGAATCTGAGGGTTATGCTACTCAATGCTAGAAGTTTGAATCTCAAAATGCACTCACTCAAAACCCTCCTTAAAATGAAGAACATCAATATCTGTGCAGTAACTGAAACCTGGTTCAAGGCTCCAGAGAGCATCCCAGCGCTACCAGGCTATAATCCATACCACACCTTTAGGCCCCAAAAACTGGACTGAAACAGTAAAGGTGGCGGTGTCTCCATATTCATAAAGGATATACACACCTCCAGACTAGAAGCCCAACACAACACTTCGGAGATACTCCAGGTACAAATAACACTGGGCAAGATAGCAATCCAGGTGGTTGCTTGCTATAGGTCCCCCACCATGTTCCCAAGATTCTCACTCCACATTCCTAAACATCCTGGAAAATACCAAAGTGCAACCCAGCACCCTAATACTGGGGGACTTTAATTACCCCTACATAAACTGGGAAAATTACTCAAGTTCTAACTCACTTACTCAACGATTCCTGGAATTCATAAATTCCAATGCCCTGGACCAACTTGTTCTTACCCCCACTAGGGGTAACAACATCCTCAATCTGGTCATAGCCAACATGAGCAACTGCTGTTCTACACCTGAAATTAACTCCTCCCTGGTCAGATCTGACCACAAGCTAATCGCCATGGATATCCACATCTCCCCCTCTCTCACCGTAAAGGAAATCACTGTAAAAAATTTCTCCAAAACAAACTTTGGGATCCTAAAAACAGAGGTGGCAAACTTTACGATGCCCATGCAGTTGGAAAATAGCTGCTCGACTGCTGAATCACACACCATTGCACTGTATGAACACATTCAGAAGTGCATGGATAGAGCCATCCCAAACAGAACCAAGATGCTTACCTCCAAAAAAATGAAGCCAATCTGGTGGTCCCCTAGCATAAATAAACTCTACAACAGAAGGAAGAAACTGTTGCAGAAAAGGATAAAGTCCCAAGACTGGAAAAAATCCCTAGCTTGCCTTAGCAAAAAATTGAGATACCTCATCAAATCCTCTAAAGCTAGCTATGAAAACAAAATAGCAGCAAATACTAAAGGCAACCACAAGACATTCTATAGTTATGTCAAGAATCTGCATGCAACACTCAGGTCTGCTCTGAACTACAGCACAATGGCAACACATATACTGAGCCAGCTGACATTGCCAATATACTGGCTGATACGTTCAGTGCAAACTTTACCCTCCCCCTTTTACCCCCAAAAGGGCCAATCACAATTCCCGAGGAGTGTAAGTTCCTAATATTACCGCTGCTCAGGTTAAAACCATACTGTCTAAAGCCAAGAACGCAGCTTCCATGGGATGCGATAATATCCCTGGATGCATCTTACATGAGCTACAAAATGAAATGTCACCACACCTGAATGACCTGTTCAATCTCAGCCTCACTTCAAGCTTTGTACCCACCAAATGGTGAATGGCCACAGTCATCCCACCCTACAAAGGGGGAGCGACTACAGAGCCCAGAAACTACTGCCCCATTAGTCTGACTAGTCTGATATCCAAGGCTATGCAGCTTATCATTGTGAACCTTATAAATAGGGATATAGGAAGCCTCCAAACTCTGGACTCCACACAATTCGGATTTGTGAAGGGTAGATCATGCCTGCTCAATTTAGTAGACTTCTTTGAGTCCGTTAGCAGAGCTGTGGACAAGTCAAGATGGTACACACAGCCTATCTTGATCTTGCCAAGGCCTTTGATACAATTACCCACTCAGGAATCATTGATAGATTCACTAATCTAGGCATTAACCCCTATGTCACAAGGTAAGTTGCTAACTGGCTCATGGATAGAATTCACACTGTGAAGGTTGCAGACTCCAAATCGAACTACCAACCAGTCACAAGTGGTGTCCCACAGGGATCTGTCCTAGGTCCTCTTCTGTTCAGCATCTACTTCTCAGAAGTTCAGGCCAACACAAAAGGACTCTGGCTGACCAAGTTTGCAGATGATTGCAAACTGGGAGCCATTATAGAATCCCCAACATAGACATCCTACAAAGGGGCCTCACTGACACCAGTGACTGATGCCTGAACCACAGCCTTAAACTAAATGCCAAAAAATGCACCATTATTCCCTTTGGGAAAAACTCTGTGCCCATGAACTACCACATCAACAGTGTTTCACTTAACTCCGAAGTTGTAATAAGACATGTGGGAACACAGGTTGATAGCAGCCTCTCCTTTGACAACCACATCACCACTGTGGTTAGAAAATCCTTTTATGTGCCACATCTCATCACAAAGGGTTTCTCATCTAGGAAGAAAGAGGTCATCGTCACTCTCTACCCATCCCTCATTAGACCTGTTTTAGAATACAATGCCCCTTTTGGCATGTACCTCACTAGACACCTGCAACAGCTGGAAAGGCCACAAAAATACCTCACGAAGAGGATTCTAGGCTTTAAACCCATGCCTATACTGACAGACTAAAAAAAATCCAGCTATACTCAGTCTCATATTGCCTCCTTAGAAGTGATCTCTGCTTAACCTACAAAGCCATGTCTGACCCAGAGCTGCTAGACATGCTACATCTAAAAAAACCCAATCCCGCCATGCCACACACTCCAGGGACCTCAGTCTTGTTACCACATTAAATAGAACATGCTGGAGGGAGAGTTCTTTACCCAGAGACTGCCCATGCTCTGGAACAGACTCCCCATCCACATCAAGCAGAGCTCCTTTCTGGCCCTCTTCAAAAGAAATCTTGACGAGTGGATGGGAAAAAGAAAATTCACCCTGGGTATCACTTCAGCTGCCCTGCTAGATAGAGGCAATGGAGAACTAACATCTGTTGACATGATACTAGGGATTCTTATTGGCTAGGCTTACATAGGCCCCAGGGCCATTAGCCTAGTACACACCTATGAATCTATGAACCTATATATATATATATATATATATATATATATATATATATATATATATATATATATATATATATATATGGGTCTACTTTAAAGTATTGAATTACCACTTCATTGAATCCAACATCATCAAGATGACATCACCGAAACTACAGAACATCGAACATCCAGAACATCGAAAGAACCACTTGGCCACCATGGTGAACTTTGCCCTTTCCCACTGTAGTGCAATCTCAGAGTTGGCATATTTAGTTAGGGGGATGTGGGGGGCTTTGCCCCCCATATCAGTGGGTTTGATTTGCTTCATTTTTTGTTTTTTTTGTTGTTGTTATGTTGGGTTAGTGGTTGTTTTTCTGGGGGTAGTTTTCGATGTTCCGGGTGTTTGATGTTCTGCAGTATCGGTGATGTTACCTCGATGACGTGGGATTCGATGAAGTGGTGATTCGATACTTTAAAGTAGACCCATATATATATATATATATATATATATATATATATATATATATATATATATATATATATATATATGTATCATCAGGCAAGATTCGATACTACTACTTTGAAGTAGACCCATATGTAGTGAGGAGTCAAGAGTGCTGCCATATGTGCAATGTATTATTGCCCTGTTTATATTAACACATTGTGGATACCAGAGAGGTGCCTTTTGTGCATAGTTTCCTCTTCATTTTTTCTTTTTTTTTGAGCAGTACCTTCTGAGCAATGTCCGTGAAGCTGTTTGTAGTTGTACTTTGCATATTTAAACTCATAAGGAATTTTTGCTGTTTTTCTAAACTGTTGTTGGATTTTGTGTGTAGTATCAGAGTGACAAAGTGTTTTTAGTAGTTTAATTTGCCTGCTTAGCAATGTGGTGAAAATTAATTCAAACAGCCTTTTTTTATTTGGGAATGCTCGATTTACAATGGGCACAGTGACTGGGCTATCCAATTGGCGTGCAAGTTTTTGAATAATTAGGGCAGTTCATTGTATAATTAATCCTTCCCCCACTCTTCATAAAAATTGCCGCTAGCTCTTTAGATTACCCTGTCTCCATCCTAATTAACAGATCTGTCCAAGAATCTTATGTCCCATCTATCTGGAAACAATTTTACATTATTCCCATACACAAGGGTGGACACTCCACTGAATTATATAACTTCTGTCCAATAGCCATTCTATCCCCCCTTTCAAAGATACTTGAAAAATGTATCCATTTTCAAATACTGGACTACCTGCTGCATGAAAATCTACTTACACCCACACTATATGGTTTCCCACCCAAACACAGCACTATCACAGCTATACTATAGACATGTTTAAAAATAGGGGCTATGATGGGAAGACAGTACATGATAGCTGGCAGAAATTCATACACAGAGTTAATGGATACCAGAAAAGTAACCAGGATAGACAATAAACTGGGGCTGTGCATAAGAAAGAGATAAATGAAAATATATTTTTTGTTACAACTTACAGTTGCCTTAGTTCCAAAATAATAGATCAAGTTAGATATTTCTGGAAATATATGACATCTTTAAGGGATGCTTCAGAGTGGTTGAATAAAGAACTAGCATTTTCCTACAGAAAAGGAAAAAGTATACAGAATTTTTTTGGCAAGAGGTAAATTCAGTATTCCATCTCCCAATATACCATGTAGTTTGACAATGTGTGGTACATTTGCCTATGACAAGTGCAAGGCTTGCAAGTATGTAATAAAAACCTTTTCCTAGCATAAATAATGCTTCTTTTAGAACTTGTGGCTATTTTACTTGCAATACTGAAGGTGTTATATATGCCCTGAGATGTCCTTGAATAAATTTTATATTGGAGAAACAAAAAGGTATTTTAAAAGTAGAATTTTAGAGAATATGAGGGATATTGCTAATAAAAAAGCAGAGAGCTCTATAGCTGAACATTTTAGTTTGTTTCATGATGGAGAAAGTAAAGGACTACAAGGCACTGTTTTGGAAAAAATACAAATGTCTAGATTTGATGTTTCTTTTAAAAGAATCTACTTACATTTTAAAATTTGACCCCCTGTCTCCAAGGGGACTAAATGAAGAATGTAATTGGAGACTACTTCTTTAATTGTATGATTGTTTAATTGATGTATTTGTACCTGTATATATGGGGCAAGTTTTTTTACTTTGTGTTATACTCCTTGAAGGCTTTGGCCGAGCTGTCAGAGTTTCATTAAATTTGTTGGATACACTGGTGGTTGTTTCTTTTTTGCTACAAGGCAACTTTTTATTTTGTGCATCAGTTGGTTCACAGCACTACCACAACTCTAATTACCTTTATCATAGGTTCATAGGTGTTTACTAGGCTAAGGACCACAAGGGCCTTTTTAAGCCTAGCCATGCATCCCAAATTTCTGACAAATTCTGTTCCAAACAATTATCCAAACAACTGCACAAGCCAGAGACAACAACAAACTCATCTCCTGTCTATTCCTAGACCTCTCTAAAGCTTTTGACACTGTCTCCCACTCCTTACTTCTTACCAAACTGGCTGGCCTTAATATTGCTAAACCAACCTTGACATGGTTTTCTAGCTACCTCTCCAACAGACAGCAATCTGTCAAATGGCTCTCTTCCTTCTCCTCCTTTCTTCCTGTCTACACTGGTGTACCTCAAGGATCTATCCTTGGACCACTGTTATTTAACATTTCCGTCAACAGTCTTTATATCTCCTGCTCCTATTCTACTCTTATACAATATGCTGATGACTCCACTATCATCTCTACCTCTGACAATATCACTGACCTCCACTTACTTACCCAAAACTCTTTTCACTCTGTTGAAAATTGACTTTCTAACAATCAACTTATACTTAACTCTAAAAAAACTACACTTGTCCTATTTCTACCTAAATCCCTTTTCCTGCATAAAACATTTACTATCACAACACTTAACAACGTAATCATAAACACTGAAACACACACTAAGCTCCTGGGTGTAATCATAGACAACTAACTTAAATCTGATTTGCATATTTTAAGCTGTATAAAAAAGACACATCAAAAACCTGGAGTGCTTTTCAGAAATATGAAATATCTCACAAATGACTCAAGACTTACTCTTGCCTATGCCTATCTTTTTCCTACCCTCCTCTGTGCCTCCCCTATCTTAACCAACCTAAAATCCTCTCTTAAGGCCAAGCTTGAACTTAACCTGCTAGTCAAAAGTTCAGAGATCACACAGAAATACTTAAAATAAATCAGTAGTACAGTTCTGACATCACAGAAAAACACTTAGTCTAATCTTTATAGTTGCTAGCTAATCTAAAAGAAAACACAAGTCTAAGATAACTTACATAAGACAACAGGCAGTGCTGAGTTGGATAGTCAGACAAAAATGCTTAATAATCTCCGGTTCTCACTGCTTAAATTGAAACTGCAGTTCTGCTAAACATTACATCATCTTTAACACTTTCCTGGTGTTCCCAGGCTGACAGAAACTGCATTTACATTCTTTTACACTTAGAACAATAAAGGACATTCCATATGTAAATTCTGGTCATTAACTTTAGCCTTAAAACAATAGGCTAGAAGCCTTCATCTAGCCAGACTGGAGCTGACTTGTAAACATCAAAGGCAGTCATGAAATAATTTTAATTTCAAAAGATCAACAAGAAATGCTTGACTTAGCTTTCTTTACAGCAGAGGGCAATGTTGCCACATTGTTTTAAGTTCAACATTTAACAGCCTATCTTTCATTTAAGAAAATCAGCCTGTATCTTACATTGATATTTACAAATGATAGAATTATCTATAAAATTCTATTTGGCTAGGCTGGCAGCCTTCATCCTTCTCTAACAATCTTCACAATAGACATGCCTCTTTAACACCAAGTTCTGTTCTGTAGTACGTTACAAATACTAAAAGATGGAAGTTAATCTACCACAGATTTTGGATGCATTTTCTGTCTAGGCTGTAGTTTTCATAGTCTGAAAACTTTAATGATTACTGTAACAATCTGAGAATTAAATCTTTAGATTTATCCTCAGTTTTTGTCATCAGGTCTGATGTCTATTCTTTCTGAAAAGGATGTTCTTAATCTGTATATCTGCAGCAAATCATCTTTTTCTCCAGTTTACTTCCCAGATGAGATGTCTTCTGTTTACATTCTACATGTACTCTATGTGACTACATGGGTTTTTTATCAGGTGCTCTGGTTTCCTTCCACACATGTACATACATGAATTGTCAGTTAACTAGACTACCCACAGGTGTGCATGTGTATGTCTGTCTGTCTGTCTGTGTAAAACATTGCAGTGGGCTGGTGACCACTTCATTGCTGGTTTTCAACCTTACTTCCACTGAGTGCCAGAACATGCTCTGGCTCACACCACAACCCTGAACAGGAAAATGCAGGCATCACAGAATGCACCTCTACTCTTTACCAGTTTAAGCACACACTCAGACTTTTAACCAAGGCAGAAACTTTAGAAAATATCCCAAACTAAGAGTTATTAATGTAGCCTTCAAGACTAAATTCAAAAGAAAAACACAAAAAGAAAAACTGTTTGATCGTGAAACGTCTTTTAATAAATCGCATTAACATCTATAAATCTCATTTAACTTCTTCAGACTGAGAACACCTAACTTTGATGCTGACATAAATATTGGCCCCATTTGTTATGTTAATAATGACTGTTTTTAAAATTTAATGGTCCCTGTGTAATAGCGCAATTCCTACTATAAATGTTTTTGCATATTTTGCCTTATATTTTATTCTGTCTGATGTTAGTTTACTCTGGCATGAGCACAAATCTTTCTTCACATTGTATATTTTCTTCCACTGCTGTTTTTCTTATTTTCATTCCCTACACGCACTAGACAAGTTAACTACTGTGACTCTTCTACATTACATAACACAGTGGTTTGATGTCATCCTTACCTAAAATGTACTTATTTTGTGTCATCAATGATCCTATAGGCACACTGGAATGGTGTCTGCCTGCCATTCTTTACCCACATGTAACTAAATTACCACACACAAATGTGTTTTCTGTCAAGTTTTATGCCACTTCCATTTCACTTCTTGTGTATCCATTTACATACACCAAAAGCTAAATCTCCAGACACAATAATGTTTAGTCCATCCAATCTATATTAATTTTACTGCCCATTCTGACAAACTCATTTCAGTGCTCCAGAAAATCCAAGCTTACACCCTGGTTAAATTTTCATTCCCTGTTTGCATGCTTCTGGGATAATAAAAGACAATCTGGCTTCCTGGGTTCAGCTGTTGATGATCTTGAGGATAGGTTAAAGTGTTCCACTTATTGTTTAATACTAATCTTCTGGCACCCCCCCCCCCCCAGTCTTGATATAATTTCTTGAACCATATTTACTGTTAAGTGCAAACCTCTAGCTCTTTGCTAATAGATAAAAGCTACTTTTAACTGTGGTCATCATATTCCTGTCTACCCATGCCTTTACCCTGTCTGTGTGCCATCATATTTCTTGCCTGCATAAGATAGCCTGTATACCATATTTAACAACAACAACAACAATGGATGTCCAGCATTTTACTCTAGCCTGGTGAACAGTTCTACTATCACTGGTTTCTCTCATCTTTAACTTCCTTCATTGAATGGGCAACATGATATTTAGTGGTAAAATCTCTTTCTTACACTCCCATAGTCTGGGGGAGTTCATGATCTCCCTGTGCCCTCATGGGTTTTCTTTTGAGTACTCCAGTTTCCACCCAGCTCCCCAAAGATATGTTAGCTGACTGTGTACCTGGACTGAAATGAACAGTGGTCAAGCTCTACAGTAAAGTGAAGGTGTGTCCTTCACCACTTCTGCCACTTCCTATAACCAGTGTAATAACTACCTGATACTATCACTCTACATGCCAGCACAACTGTCCTCTTTCTATTCTCTTCATCACATTTCACCCAATAGCTCTAATTCTTCTTCTCCACAAATCTCCAGATTATCTCACAATGCCACGACCTTCATTAGATTTTCTGTATCCTGTTCCTCTAAGAAGATCCTTTTCCCCTTAGTCTGCTAACATTCAGCCAGCATGATTCAAGACTTGAGTTGTACCACCTATTCTCTCACGTCTCCTTATATTTTATATTATATCACTCTCCCCTACATTGTACATTTGCCCCTTTTTATACAGTTCACCCCTACACTAGTTCCGTGTCTGTTCTATCCCATCACCACTCTGCCAGATTATGTTTGTGCATGCGTGTCCCTCGTTTCCAAGTCATCCTCTACTACTTTGACTCTTTTGTCTACCGCGTAACTGTCCCCCCACAGTTGCACTGTTTCTGTTCATAGATGTTCAGGTTCATAGGTATTTACTAGGTTTGCAGTCTAGGAGACCATTGAGAAACCTAGTCCAAATTCCCAGTTGCCCCTAAGCACTGTCTGGTTAAGCGACTTGCTCAACGTCATGCAGTAAGCAAATAAGGGCTGATGGAATCAAACTACAAGCTCAAAGCATTAACCCACTGCACCAGCTTCCAGACTATTCCCTTTTGCTCCATATGACTTTCCTTGTTCCCAGTATTCTTTGCATTTACTTGAGTTCCTCCATCAGGAATTGAGACATACTGCATTCTGACTTCTTCTGCATCTCTCCTATATTTTTGAATCATTATAGTTTATGCCATATTGGACTTCCACGGTGGTGCAGCGGTAGCATTGTTGCATCACAGCAAGAGGATCTCCCGTTTGATTCTTGGCTAGAGTGTGGGGAGTGCCTTCTGTGTGGAGTCGACATGTCCTCCCTGCGGTTGGGTGGGCGTTCGAAAGACATGTGTAAATGGGCTTGCCTTCATTGAAGGTTGAACGTCGAGCTGGCACCTCGGCATTCGTGAAAATCTACTGCCAATCATTAGCGGACCGGAGTTCTGCTGTGGCAACCCCTAACTTGGAAAAGCCGAAAGACAACAACATAGTTTATGCCATATTAGTACCATTTAGGTTTCCTGTCTCACTGATCCTTTCCTTTTCATGTTTTTTTTATTCTCCTCTGCACCAAAATTGATCTAGAACCCTCCCTATATCATATCTCTAACCCCTATTATAAGGTTCTTGTCAGCTCATATATTCCATGTATAATACCACTAATACAGTCAATATTAGGAAGGGGATATGAGGAGACCGAACCATAAAGCACAACAATTCAGAAATGTTAACAGCATCTCTCCTGAAAAGAATTATTTTTGTTACTCTTGATTGGCTGGAGTGCAGGGAGTGCCTTCTGTGTAGAGTCTGCACGTCCTCCCCGGGTTGGGTGGACGTTCGAAAGACATGCGTAAATGGGTGTGCCTTTGTTGAAGGTTGAACGTCGAGCTGGCACCTCGGCGTTTGTGAAAATTTACTGCCAATCATTACTGGACCAGAGTTCCGCTGTGGCAACCCCTAACCGGGAAAAGCCGAAAGACAAACAGCAACAACTCTTGATTATGTTGCCACCTTTTCAAGCTGCAGTGAGCACAGCTCTGCAGTCATCTATCAGTATCAACTGATATTCAGAAGAATGCAGCACCCATTTAACACAGGCATAGCTTTCCGAGACAGCAGTAGAATAAAGCTTTCTTCAGGTATCATAAAAGTTTATTGAATGTTCAGCTACTGGCCTCATGGTCCTGAAGCTTAAAGGTAAGATGGACCTATTTATTTAGAAAACTGGATGGTCTACGTATTTATTTAAAATACTGTAAATAATGAGTCTGAGTTAATGTTTTTAAACTTACTGTGTGAATGCCACTTGCACAAAAAAGTAAGCTTTTTGAAATGACTTCAAACATTGATTATAAGGAAATTTTATGGTGACAAAGTTCCTTGCAGTACCTATGACATGGGTTGTGTTTTCCATATCCTCCTTCACATAATCAACTTTAACGTCACTACACCTTGATGTAAGGACAACTCCCTGCAGTGACCTTTTCTGCTAAAATGAGCCTTCAGTCATTTGCACACTGTTACAAAACTTGACAATGCACACAGCACCAACTCATGAAAAACATGTATATCAATATACTACCCCCCAAAATCCATAGAATGCCAAAAATGTAGGCTTTTCTAAAGTGTCAAATAGAAAGTAGGAGTTTCCTGGTGAGCATAGGTAGGAGTAGAGGTAACACTTCATCCCCCTACCTACACTCAGGGATCAGACACTGGTCCTCAGAGCCTAAGGAGCTCTTCAAAGCAGGATAACGCCCACCCACTGCCACATGCACATGATTAGCAGAAGGATTCATTCTCTGAAGAAATTTGAGCAGAAATCTTCTACATGCTTCTCTTGCAAAACAAAATCTAGCTACTGAAGTTGCTCAACAATCTGGTTCTACTGACTTCTGTCAGTTAAATCTTTGACACCCCAGCAAATTATATGCAAAAATAAAACTTACAGTATATTAACTATATTTTAAATGTGACACTCACCTGTGAAGCAGAAATATGTGTGGAATGGCATTGGCTTTAGTAATACATCAGAAGCAAAAATGCTGCAAATAACTCATTTCAGAGCTTTCAACAAGCAGACACACAAAAGAAATAACATATGGGCTCACATTTTAAAATCATGATAAATGCAAAGTGAAGTACTCAGTAAGAAAGCAAGCTTTTGGTTGTGATAAAACTAACCCTTCTCCTTGACTTGTATACATGAAAAAAATTCACCCTATCCATATCAGCCCCATCCAAATAGCGAACAAACCTAGCAAAAACCGAGCATACAAGTATCTTTTCAAAACATAGTGGGGTGTGACATTCAGCACGCCATAATAAATCATTTCATTTTTTGAGATATATTTGGGTTTTTTTCTCTCTGAATATCCACACTGCTTAACTTGGTCTCTTTCTGCTAGCAACTTCTGTATCATTCCTTTTCTAAACATACACCTTCCATTCTTATTGCTTACTTTTATTCTTTAATAGATTTTATATAAAGTGATCCACTTTTTGTTTCGTACCTGTATGTGATATCTACTGTATAATACCCAATGTTATTATATCATCCAAACTGCTATATATGAAACATATTGTTCTAATGACTTTATTGTAATTTTACTGTGCATTAATCTATGATACATGATGGAGTTTTCTGTCCAGCTGCACATCCCAGTAAGCAAAAAAAAAAAAAAATATATATATATATATATATATATATATATATATATATGTGTGTGTGTGTGTGTGTGTGTGTGTGTATGTATAATAACATAAAATGAAATAAATAATAATACATCTAGCCCACTTGATAGCAAGCCAAGAGCAACAGTTACCCACAATCTACTTAACCAGTAGGAACAGTGGACATTGTTGCTATCCAACTAGTTTATCTAAGTAGGAAATTGGTCAGGTAACATCCATAAATTAGATGAATTCTAGAAATAAAAATGTGTAGAGAGTGCTCCCAGATGTGATACCTGATGCAGCACAAGTTCTGCTGAGATTTGCCTCTGAGAAATATAATATCATAACCCCCCAACTAGCAATTGTTTGCTGAGTGACCAGTAGGACTATAGCCTAAAATAGGTCCAGAAGAACTGAAAACAAACAGGTACCATAAGTAAACACCATAAACAAAAGTGAAATCACTGTAAAATGAAATTAGAATTTCTGTCTTGAGGGTTAATCTACTACAACAAGCGATTCCCACTTCAGTAGGGACTGCACAGTCCCAGTAAAATAACCACATCCAAATGCTTGCAGCCTACAAAAAGCAAACAGTCTAAGAGCTAGCGTATCACTTCTCTCACATTGCATTCTTTGCAAAAGTTCCAGCAGCCAAGTTAACTGGGGAAGAAAGGAATTAGTACAAGACAAATAGGTTCAAGCCGCAGAGTTTTTTTCTTCTAAGAAACATACATATCTACACATTAGTTGTCAAAAACTGAGACAGATAGTGTAACAGAAAACTGTGTAGTCAGCCCTTTTTAAAACCAAGATTCAGTATCGCTATTTTCAGGACAGTCAGAAAGTCTCTGTTTTGATATTTTTTGGCATTGTGTCTGTCAGTGGTTTTGATCACAAATGCACCTGCATAAATCATTTAAGATTTTATTTCACTGGGATAAAGTGAATTTAATGTTAAAAAAGATTTATTAATTTCTCTTGCAAACTGAATAAAATTTTGAAACAAGGGCAGTTTCGCCCCATTTATTTCAAGAGATCAGTATGAGTCTACTGTTTGCTTTATTCTTAATGTTCTGAAAATGCAAATCAAGAGTGAAAAACAACACATTCAGCCCTAAAATGAAGAAGGACTGTCACTTATACGGCCTAGGGCAGGAATTACCTGAGTATTTGAAATTTTAATCTTGATTGACTTTTCTGTTTTTGTAATGTAACACCTTCTCAACTACTGAGGCTGCGTTCTAACATTTGGCAACAGAAAGTGAAGCTGGGAAACAGCAGAGAGAAAACACCAATCCCAGAATGCCACTCTGCATTTCCATGTTTGGCAGAAGCTGTTCAGCAAGCCTTTAAACAAGGCTACAGTACTTTCCTTTTTTTTTGGTAAAAAGAACTTGTAAAAAAGAAAGAGTGCTGCACATCCGTCTGTAGTATGTGCATCAAGGGGCATGAGGAGTGAGGGCCAAAAATAATTAACACAGATTATGTGTTTGTACCCATAGGGAGTATTACTTGTACTGTAACATCTATACAGGGTGGGCAACAAAAAAAAGGTTGAGGCCAGTCCCATGATGGGGTCTGATGATGACACCAACATGCATACTGAGTCTCAGTGTCAGGGCACATTCTCATTGTCCATCTCATTCATGGAAGGGCAGATATCCACTGACCAGGATAATAACACAGACTCCCCCGCATATACCCAACAAACTACACAGTGTGGCCTACCCCTACTCACTGTTCAGGAGAGAACTTCCACCTTTATCAATGCCCAGTCTATCAGTTAGAGCAGGGGAATAATGCTACTAGCTGTGAATGAGCTACTTCCTCTAGGTCAGTGTTTGATTCCTTCAGCCCCCACATACCTATTGTGTGACTTTGAACAAGTCACTTCATCAGACAGTGCTCCAGTGCAACTAGGCATTTAGGTTAGGCTGCTCAGTGGTCTCCTAGACTGCATACCCAGTATTTATTTATTTATTTATTTATTTTATATTTGTTGACTGGGATAGTCCGACTGGATACATGTCCATTTTCAGCGGAGGCCCGAGGAGAAAAGCTCCAAGATAATAATTCACATTGAACATTTAGTAAATGCTAGTTTCAAGCAGATTATAGTCATAAACAATACCAGCATTTAGCACATATTCTACTAACTTATTATAAAACACTTTACAAAACATATCATTATTTTCAAAGTTAAACATACTTAACATTACATTCAGGTTTAAGACACACTGAGCAGCAGTTATACAATTGACCCTTCCTGAAATGGAGTGGTAGAAAAAAGTTAGAAGTAGTTGAAGGTAAGGCACCTAAGAAATAGAGAAGTCACTAGTCGGGATTAGTGCAAGGACATAACCAATGAGGTTTTGAAGTATTTCTTGAGTTTGTTTTTGAATTGAGTTAGTGAGGGTTTTAGGGTCAAGTCAGCTGGGAGTCTGTTACATATTTTTCCAACAGAGTTGACAAACAGGGAGCCCCCAGCTGAGTAGTTGGATTTGTATGTTTGAACTAGGAGTCTAGTGGATGATCGCAGTGGCCGGGTGCTGGTGTAGGGGCTGATAATATTTTTAGTGCAGGTGTATTTTCTGGTTGGTAAAGGACTTTATGTGCCACTATTAGCTGGTTGAACTGCAGTAGGCTTGGCAGTTCAAGCCATCCTAGGCGATTTAGGTTGTGACAGTGGTGTGTCCAGTAGGCTGTGCCAGTAGCAAATCTGGCAATGTGGTTATAGCAGGATGATAGTTTATTAAGATCTGTTTTGTTTAAGTTGGAGAATAGAGGTGAGGCATAGAAAAGAGTTGATAGCAGATGGGAATGGGCAATTGCAGTTCTAGCAAGTGCGGTAAGGAAAGGTTTGATTCTACAAAGACAGCCACGTTTTTTATTAATGGTTTTGATAGTTTGATTGATATGCACATCAAACTTCAGGTTGTTATCAATTATGACACCCAGTAGTTTAGTTTGGGCTTCTGGGGAAATGATAGTGCCATTGTTAGCGGTTATGTTGAAGGATGGCAGGGGGGTCCTGCATGTGGAGGAGAAGAGGAACAGCTTAGTTTTGTTGGGGTTTAGGATTAGATGTTGATTGGAGAGCCATTTTTCCACTGTATTGAAGGTATTTTGGGTTAATGTGAATAAAGTAGCTGGTGAGGTGTCAGAACAAATCAAGGTGGAGTCATCTGCATATTGAATGCAGGTAGCATCTGGGATGACTGAATGAAGGTCGTTGATAAAGATGGAGAAAAGAAGGTGTCCTAGTATCGAGCCCTGGGGGACTCCTAATGTGATGGGTAGGCGAGATGATAGCTTGTCCTGCCATAGGACTGCATGTTGCCTGCCCTACAGGTAGGATTGAAACCACTGGAGGGCATGGTTGTTTAAGGAGAAGGCCTTCAAGATATTTATAAGCATTTTTGTGGTCAACCACGTCAAAAGCCTTGGATAGATCTAGAAAGAGTGCTGAGGATAGTTTGTTATTATTGTGGTTGTGGTTAATGACGTTAGAGAAAGAGGAGGGCAGAAGTAGTACTGTGGTGTGACAAGGCCATGCTGAAAGTTGGACAACAGCTTGTTCTGTGTGAGGTAGTGCATGAGGTGTATGTGTACACACTTCTCCATAATTTTAGCTAGAGGTGACAGAATAGCTATGGGTCTAAAGTTTGACAGTTCAATGGAACTGCCTCCTTTATGGAGAGGTATGACATGGGAGATTTTCTGTATAGTGGGTACAGTAGCTTTAGATATAGCTCTGTTGATCAAGATTGAGATGGGGTATGCTATGCTGTCAGCAGCTTTTTGCAGATAGTCTGCTGGGAGGAGGTTGGCAGCCAGGGTGGTGGGTCATATTTCTTAAGTAGGGCATGAATAAGTTGAGTAGGAACAGGTTGGAAGGTAAAGTATGTTTGGGTACTGGGTGTGGCTACATTAGAATTAGAGCCATTGGGAGAGAGTTGGCTGGCTAGAGACTGGATAATCTCTGTGAAGAAGCTGTTGAAGTTATTAGCAATGTCTACTGGGGATTTTTGTTGGGAAGCAGAGAGGGTGGAGTGGCAGTTTGGCCTGGGTGGAGTAGTTTGTTTATTCCTGCCCTGAACTTTTGAGGTTTGTTTTGGTGTTTTTGCAGTAGATGGTAGTAGTGGTTCTTTTTGTCTAAGGTTGTGGATTTTTTTGGTGTCATTCCATAGCTGTCTGAAGCTTAGTTGATCAAGTGGGGCTTTTGTTTTTCAGTAGGTGGCCCATGCTTTGTTTCTGTGTGAAATTTTGGTTTTGGTATCTTTAGAAAGCCATCGTGAAATATTAACTTTGGTTATAATAGAGCAGCTGGGAGCATGGGAGTTAATAATAGCAAGAAATCTGGTGTTAAAGTATGCTACTGCTTCATCTAGGAGTAAACATTTTAGTACTGAGGAGTTGCATGCCTTAAGTTCATTTTGAAACTTGGTGAGAATAAAATTCTTGCTGTTTCTTAATGTTCTATAGGTGGGTTGGTAGGAGCAGTCTACTCTGAGCTTGATTACATAGGTGACACAGTGGTCACTTAGGTCATCAGGCAAAGTGCCTGATTTATAAGACTGAAGATGGGTATTGACGAGTATCTAGTCTAGGGTACTTTCCTTGTTATTGGCTTACCTATGAATTACCTATGAACCAATGAATAGGGGAGACAAGCACACTGCTTCTGGTATTAATATACCTCTTTGCAGTGTGACACAGCATTGACCACCATCCTAGCCCACCCTTGACATGCATACAAAACTCAGCTTCACAGGAAAGCTATGCAGTGCTGTAGTCCAGATGCAATCTGCAGCTACACGTGTGGAAATAGAGATGGCTGGTATTGCACTTGAACTTTGGGAGACGGTAGAGGCAGAGAGCAATGTTGTTATCAGCCTTGTGTGCTCCACAGTGGACCACATGGTTACAATAGCCACCTCCCCAAAAATGTTAGACACTATCACCACAGGTGCAGTGCACCCCAGTTTCAGCCATGGCCAAAGGTGTGTGAGGACTCATGGTAGTTGCATCAGACAACCATTCACAAGGTACACACTCTGCACCTGATGTGGTTGGTAATGTAGGCGCATTCTGGGAGTGTCACATTGTGAGCATAAATCATACACAATACATTCCACTACATCTGTGTCCAGAGAAGCAACTGAGCCTACACAGCCTTCCTGTAGGGTCCCATAGTGCCTCTTCCACAATAATACCTTTCAACTGGAAAGAATTCCACAGTACATCCAAACTTTTGCCTCATATTTTTGGCCTATTCTTCATAAAATTTGTGTGTGTGTGTGTGTGTGTGTGTGTGTGTGTGTGTGTGTGTGTGTGTGTGTGTGTGTGTGTGTGTGTGTGTGTGTGTGTGTGTGTGTATGTGTGTGTGTGTGTTTTTGCAAAGCATTGAGAATTAAAGTAACTAAATAATGACCAACATTTGAGTTTCAGACCTCTTGCCTTTCAGAAAATGCATTTAATTCATACCCTTCAGAAAATGCATTTAATTCAATATCTTTCCTTGCAGCAACTTTGTAAGTTTTAAAAAAAAGCAGTATTTAAACTGTGTTCCTAATTTTGAGCCTTTGTCACCCCAACTTATTATTTTGCCTTTCTCCATATTTCTTGCACTAAGAGATTGAGAGGCATGCCTACAACCCCTGCCCCATTCACTCCACTAAAGAGAGCACTCACACAGATACCTCCCCTCCAAGTGACCCTTGTCTCTGCCTCTGGTGAATCATTGCTCCCTCCAGGTAGTGTAGACTGCCATGTGTCCAAGCACCTGTGAAAATGATGATGTCTGTGATCTACACCACTTGCTTATTTGTACTATGTAAATAAGGATGTCTGATGCATTGCCCAGTAAAGCTATTACATAACCCTGCATGCACCATTTTGTTCTGTGTGACACTGCAATCTTACTGTCTACATATCACAGCTCGCAGACGTGTCCTAGACATTGGCACTTTGCATGTGTTACTGTATACTATGCACAGTGTCAGTACAGCTGCTTCTGAAAGTAATCTGCTAGTATCTGAATCACGTCTGGGGGATGCTGAGGTAGTCTTTGCTGCCTGGCTCGTCTGCTGATACTGGATCATACTGTGCTTCAAGCAGTTTACAATGAATATTTTGCATGCTATAGTGGGTGGGTGCATACTGCAGTGTCTTCCAGACTTGTCCAGGCAGCAGAACCATAATTTTAAGGCTGAACACATCCTCAATTACATTTCTAGTTTGCATGTGAGAAATGTTTTACTGCTGTTTGGCCATGATTGGGGGGTTCTGTATGAGTATCATTAGCCACAGCTCCATGGGCTACCCTGCATCACCTGAAACACTTTACAGAGTGGGAAGACAGCCTGAGAGGATTTAGTGTTATGTATCTGTTATGCACATGGCTGTGGTTATGTATGTGCACCAGTATGCCTGCACTTACCTACTAGGTAGCCCTATAGGATGTCTCTGTGCAAGATATATCAGGACAGACAATTCACATGTCATATGCAGCAATCATGGCTTCTGCCAGGGTACTTTGCAGGTACACTGGTTGTTAACCCCTGTCCATAACACTACTACATGACAGCAATGTATGTTTCCCAGCTCTTTTTGGAGTAGGGTGATATTGTAGATGTCATGCATGGAGATAACTCTCTCACTTCTGGTGTGTTGGAAAGTAGATGTGCTCTTTGACATGTGGAAGCAGTGCATTGAGGAATATCCTGAGTATTCTACAGACTGATTCCTGTAAAATACCTGTGTTGTCCCAAATTTGTCTATGAAAAGTCCATATAACCAGAACAGTAAATATTACACATAATTTGGTATCCACAGATGTAGGAAGTCCACAGATTCTACCAGTTATTGCATGTGGGCCATACCTATCTATCAACACCCAGCTGATGTATCTGTTTACCCACAGCCATTCCCAGACCTGTAACTCTGTTAGCTGGTATGAGAGGATCCTCTATCTCTATTCTTTCTGCTCTGTGTGTGGCCACATTATAGTAAGCTTAGGCTGCTTCACAAAAGAAGCTGCTGTCAATATTTTTCTTTGAAGGGCCAACAATTTTTGATATGCTCTTTGCCTTTATACTCAGATGAAAGTGCTTGCACCATTTCAAAACTTCATTATTATGAGCCACGTCATACTTTCCTTATCTTTATTTGCATATCATTATGCACTTATTATAAAGCACTTCCTTTGCATGGCATTATAAGTGTAAATTCTCAAAAATAAATTTATTCAGCCAGCATTTGCTTGCAATAAGATAGGACAATGTTAATAATAATACACTTATACATTGTAAATTGATGTGCAATATATTATATGGCAAGTAGATGAGTTTTTACGTTAATTATATAGTTTAACATAAGCTCATAAATAACTTATTATGAGTAAGTTTCACAATCATTGCTAGGTATTTGTCTATTTTAAACATTAACTTAGGAGTAATATGATCATTTCAAAATGGGAGATTTTATGATATTAAATGTGTAGCAGCACCAGACTCCACAATCCATTCATTATTTTTGTCAATTTTCATTCACTGGCCTCTAGAAAAAAAGCACCATATTAGTTTGCACTATAAATTATATAAGCCAGTCAGACTCCTGACAATCTTATTTCCACAACAGTGATGATATTTATGTTGGAGTACTAACATACCGAATAAGAATTCAAGTCTCCCTTGACATCTTCCCTGGACTATGACTACTTAGAATTATTGACAGATTGGCTGTCCTCATGGTTTTAAGTAATAAACAGTTTCCCCAAACATCACATCTCAGTTTCCTCCATCATTTTGGGTAGCACACTGGTACAGAAGTTAATTTTTTTGTTAGGTGCTCCGGTGCTCCAGTCTCCTCCCATATCCCAAAGAAATACTATAGGTGAAGTGCGGCTTCTTCAGATTTTAAACTACCTGTAGCTCTATGAGTGTGTGTGTGTGTGTGTGTGTGTGTGTGTGTGTGTGTGTGTGTGTGTGTGTGTGTGGCCTGTCTCGCTCTGTCTGCCTGTTCATGTCCAGCAATGGCTGGCATCTTATCCAGCACTAGAGAATGAATGAATGCATTGTTTTTTTTAATTTTTTTATTTTTTTCTATATTCTTGGCTTCCTAATTTGGTTTAGCCTTTCATTGTTGACTAACGATATTGTTGCATGATGTGCTGTCCTAGTCCTGCACTTTACATACTTTATCCCAGTTGAAGCTCTTACGGCTTTATATCCTCTATAGTAAGCATACAGGTTGGCATAACACTGGTCATCAGGTAAGTGCAGTTACTGTATTTGAAATTCTGATTCCTCTTGTTTACTCATAAATAACTTGAAATGCCTTCTGATACCTCTGTCATTTTATTTTAAAAGTCCAGTACAACTGAGTCTTTCCTACCCTACTTCTCACACCACAGTGCCAGGTAGTGTCTGACTCTGAAAGTTGAGGGGGTGCAACCACCAGACTGGGGGGATGGCTGTAGGCTGAAGCAGACAGCAAAGGTGCCCCTGTAGTGCAGAGTGGCTGCTAGAGTAACAAACTGCTTAACTGATGATCTGCTTCCAGGTAGACAGGATTTGATGCAGCCAGTGGCCTACATACTGCATTACTCTAAGTATGTCACTACACCATGCAGACAGACTAGGATTTGATAGCTGTCTACAGCCAACTACCTATATACTGAATGATTCTGGGTATATCATTTTATTATACAGACCAAAGTTTGATGTCTGCTGCCAGCCATCTATATGCTGCATGATTCTGAGTATGTCACTTACTAAGATCAAAGCTGGGTTTTCACTTCTGAAAACAGCTGCACACGTGTAAAATATCTTGCCCTGCTGGCAAAAACTGTGTGCATATACCTGTGTGTATGTCTGTTTGAATGTGAAAAATAAAGTTGAATGAGATGCCCACTGCTGAAATGCAAGTTACAAGAAACATTAGAGAATTGAATCTATACTACCGTGTGTGTGTGTGTGTGTGTGTGTGTGTGTGTGTGTGTGTGTGTGTGTGTGTGTGTGTGTGTGTGTGTATGCGTGTGTGTCTGTGTGTCTGCCCGCAGCGATGCACACACGCACTCACTCACTCAGATATGTACAGACTCTGACACTGGAGTGGATAAAACTAGAAAACTGCAGCCTAAGTAACACTTTCCATTTGGCCACATTACTTTTTTACATTCACTTGAGATGTAGTACTGATGGAATAAGGGGAAGGCACTGATTCTTCTGGTCACACCAAAAGAATATATAGGAAGTTTCTAGTCCACACAAGATGAGGGAGAGGTCAGCTGGTTATAAAAACAATGACATTGCTGAGTAGCTGTAGCCGTCTGGTTGGGATGAACATTACAATCTTGATGACAAAAAACATGAAATATTTTCTTCTGGAATGTACTGATAATCTGCAGGAAATTGCATTTACCAAAACAGGAAATGAATGCACTCAGATTTAAATATTTACAACAATAGGGTTCACAAATTTGTTATAATACATATTTCCTACAATTGCTCACCACACCAAATATATTAACAAAAAATTAGATTGATTTTAAAAGACTTAAATACTACAATTAAAAGACATTCTCAGTGCCTAAGAGAATATAGGAAGAAGTTTTGCACAATAGGGTAAAAATTTTAAGTTTGGTTTGGTCTATAAGTGCAATAACACACATCACTCTCTTAATCATGGAAAACACAAGTTAATGATTCTGTGCAATTAAATGTGTTACACATATATTTGTCAGTGCTAAATGCTTGGTTACAGATTGTGTAATTTGTTTTTTTTTTTTTTTTTTTTTTAATGTGAAGCAGTTTTGTACTTACAAAGAAAGTAAGAAAGAAACAAGTTGAAATGTTCCTGAAAAAGGATTTGTCATTGAACAGAACAATGCAAACACTGAAATCAGAAGATGAGGATAACTAGGAAGCAAAATCATCAGGCAGATAAATGTCTTTTATTATTGCAGGGGGCACAATAACAAAAGTCTAAAAAAACATGTATGTGTGTGTGTGTGTGTGTGTGTGTGTGTGTGTGTGTGTGTGTGTGTGTGTGTGTGTGTGTGTGCTCATGAGGCTGCACATACACAGAACTGTTACCATCTGCAAATCTGCTCGAATGTACACTTTCTGGACTGATCTGAGGACAGTGTTTTTCTTTGCTATCAGAGTGCTAAGGGAAGGTTATATAAAATTAATTTCAGTCCGACAAGAAACTCAATAGAATTAACTGCTTCTGCTGTAGAAGAAGGCTATAATTTATTCTGAAGCACATCAGAACTTAAATAGGAGGGGGCAAGAAACTATGTTATCAATATTCTGAAACCAAGCTGAAACAGTTCTGATCGTGAGGGTCACAAGTAGATGAAGCTGATGTAATCTAGTCCCAGTTACTGATCAATGCATTTCTGGTGAGGGTTTGGTTCATCGGATCCCACTCTTAGCTTTCTAAGTTTCTTGCTGCTTTTACTATTTGGAAAGAGTATCAGTATCATAGTCTTGAGTCCTAAATCCATTTCCAAGTCATAATGTCTGCATCTTTATCTGCTGCATATGGAATCTCAGCCATGTTTATACCAGCTGTCATTTTAATGCATTCCTGTGTGGCATGCTAGGTGATTACTGATTAGTAGGTGAATCCTAACTACTTTGATGCTGCATGAATAGCAACATATATACAAGTAATATGTGAAGAGTTGAGCTTAAACAGCTGGTAGTAGCAGTGTTTTCTTGTCTGCAGTTTTAATTAATGCTACGATAATGTTTATTTTTGCTTATTAATTTTGTTCTCCCATTTGATTCTCGGCTGGAGTGCGAGGAGTGCCTTCTGTGTGGAGTCTGCATGTCCTCCCTGCGGTTGGGTGGGCATTTGAAAGACATGCGTAAATGGGCGTGCCTTTGTTGAAGGTTGGACGTCGAGCTGGCACCTCGGCGTTTATGAAAATCTACTGCCAATCATTAGCAGACCGGAGTTCAGCTGTGGCGAACCCTAACCGGGAAAAGCCGAAAGACAACAACAACAACATCAAGCACTGCATTATGAGTAATGCAACATACAGTTGCTATGTCAGAACTTCAGCACCCTTTTCATTTGTTGCTTTCCTGGGAAAGAGGGACATAGAAAATATGCCACAAGCCAGGCTTTAAAGAAACAACTACAGACATAGCTTTTTTTTGGGATAAGCATTCTTTATTCTAAGAATTTACACTGAAGTCACATACAATGGAAAATATCAATCAATTATTTTTCTGATAAAAAATAACACCAAAATTCCAAAAACAAACTTTTCAGAGGGATGATGCCCACCTACTCCCCCATACCCTATACATACTAACTCTGAGTTCATACAGTAGTTTACAGAAACTTCACTACTTGCACTGTTATGCAATCTTGCTTTAAAAGACTTGATGGTCCAAGTATAAAGCTATAGTCAGAGAATGACCCCCCAAGTTCCCAGTATCTGAAAAAAAACCTTAATCATACTATGTGTAAGATTATAGAACACTGTAAGTAATAACATATTTCTTTACCTGCACCATTATGCAATCCCTATGTTTAACACAAACACACTACAATCATGAAAACAGTAATTTGATACAAAGGATTCAACGACATGGCCTTCAGTTAATGGTCAGTCAACAAACAAGTTTGAACCCATAATTACTTAGGATATAAAACTGAGATTCTTATCACATTATGTATAACACAAGTCATTCTGGTAGAGAGCTAAGTCAGCCTGCTACACTATTTTTTGTCTGGAGCTAACAACAGAAAAGGCTTTGTTTCATGAAGACAGTATGATGCAACAAAAAGGCAACTTGGGGAGGAATATGATGTGATAAAAGTTTCTGTTGGACTGAGTAAAAGTGTAGAAGTGAGAGAAGGAAAATCACTGGTTTAGGTCAAAAAAGGAAAGTTTATACATAGCTGCATAATGTCACTACATGGAGGGTAGCTAAAAACAAGTCTGTTCACTTTGGAGGGACACACAGTAATGCTGATGGTGAAACGTAAGGAAGATAAAGTAGCAGTAGCATGAAGCTTAGTATAGTACAGAGGCCATACTGGAGAGCTCACATTCCATTTAGGATCTCACCATCTCTCTGAAAAAGACAGTCATAATGTGATTCCCACCACTGCTACCAATATGTGATGGCCACCAATATGTGACATCCCCACACTGGGTCAGTAATCAAGGAGCCTGAATCCTCACCACTGACACTGAAGAGGGATATGCACTTGGGATACAAATGGATACACTCAGTATTTCCATATGCAGACCTCCCTGCATCAAGCACAATTTCCCTTAAGAGAACACAAGAAACACACTAAGCCTGAGGTCTGAATGTCTCTACATCTGTCTCCCTCCAGGACCCAATAAGATACCCCACTGCTACAGCTGTAGGGTTAGGTCCTCAGCCGAGTGTCCAAGTCAAGTCCTCCAGCAGCCGCTCTGTAAACCTAGTGCTTCATGTCCCTGCCCCAAGTAGCTGACACACACACAATGAGAGATTTGATTTGCACACACACACACACACACACACACACACACACACACACACACACACACACACACACACACACACACACACACCTGGGAAAGGCTGGCACAGGTTTACTAGCTATGCCCCCTTCTGCCCAGACTATAAGGTAGTTACCACTGCCACCAGACACTCCTCAATCAACTACTCTAAGGCCATTAACAAAGGGCGTCCAATTATATTGTGTACTATTAATACTAATACAAATGGTAGTAGTTCACCAAGATGGCTAGACCTTATGGAGTGGCCCACACAGTATCACCAAATAAATATAAGTACTCTCAAAGGTTTAAATACTTTCCAGAAGGACCAGCCACAATAAAAGTTTTAAATACATTTAATAATAAATAATAAAAGATGAACATAATATTGAATATTTACAGTAAACCACAGCATTCAGATCACAGGAAATATTGAAAATAACACTGATGGACAGACTCAGACAAAAAAAGTAAAACAATATCAAAATTAAGCTTCACTATATTCCTGACCGAATCTAAAATAATTACTGTTCCCTAGTTAAGTTACTTACTACCTCAAGACAAGATGTTGTGGTTGAGGGTCTTTCTAGTCAGGCTTCACAAACAGAGTACTCTACACTCTGAAATTTCTCTTTGTAATATCTAAAATATAATTTCCAAGAGGGCTGGCAGAATGATCTCATCTGGTCACCTAACTCTAGGTTTTCACAGTATTTCCCTTTGAAGCTGAGACAGGAATTCAGCACAGACAGCCACAATACACATCCAAATGTTTATGGCATTGCCTGGGGCCTCCTCTCTTTTCATTAAGCTAATGAACAAAGGCTCTTTCCCAGACCCAGAGTCTCTGGTCCCATTCATCACTGTGGGGTGCCATTTTAATGGTTTAATAGATCATTTACATTTCCCTTAGTTTTCTTAAATTTAACCTTTGCTGTCCCATTGTCCTCTATTAAAACATATACATTTAATTCAGTTGCAATAATGCATGTACATTTATTTTCATTTCAGCAGGGTGTACTGTTGATACATTTTAACACAAGCAAACTTGACAAAAACATTTTCAGCATAAACATCTGTACAAACCAGTTTGATATACAAATGACATACCGTTCTAATACATTTGTAACACAAGCATCTTGTATAAATCAGTTTGATATTCAAAGGACATATCATTCTTTACAAAACTATAACTGGCTATGCTGGCACTTGCCCATATCATTACACATGCAGTCAAGAGGCAAGGCAGTATTTTATTTATCATTTGTTGACTGGATTAGTCCCATCAGGTTAGGCACCTTCTTTCATGGGAGACCCAAGGTGGTAGTTATACTACTAGGAGAAATTTGTTCACAGCATCAGAGTACCTCACCTACTCTTTAAGATAGGTGCTGTGGGATCTTTTATATCCAACGGAACTACCATCAGCTTAAGCAGATGGGACTTTGGTTTAACATCTCATTCAAAGGATGGCACACCCCTAATGCAGTGTCAGCAATTTAAAAATTAATTCAATCAGTTGGAGTGGGAATCGACCCAACACCCTTCCAATCTTGCAGCACCAAAAGCAAGTGGGCTATCTGACACTCATACTAGAAGATCCTTTTAATTGTTTCTTAATTTAGCTTGTGTGATATATGTATGTATAGTGAAAGACGGTGAAAGAATAAGATTTAACCATAGTACTACAAACCTGGAAATGTATGTTGGTTCTTTTGAGCACGTGCTGATGATATTTATTTTATTTCATTTATTTAGTTACCAAGTTTTCTGACTGGAATACAAACATACAATGAGGAGTATATATATATATATATATATATATATATATATATATATATATATATATATATATATATATATATATATATATATATATATATATATATATATATATATATATATATATATATAAAATTAATACAAACAGGAATCATGATGGATACTGTGATGACATGAGGTATTGCCAGCTATGCCAGGAGAAGTAAGGCAGTGGATATGTAACATATGCTGGCATAGCTAGCTGGAGTTTTGTAAAGAATTATATGTCATTTGGATCATAGGAGATTACTAGGCTATCGACCCGGAGGCCATTTTATGCCTAGCCGTTTCAACCAATAAATTTGTATATCAAACTGATTTGTACAGATGCATGTGTTGAAACATGTATTTATAAAGCTGCTTGTGTTAAAAATGTACCAACAGTGGGTCCTGCTGGACAGAAAAGAAATACAGCTGTATGGCAGACTGTATTATAACTGTTGAAATTACTATATTGTAACAGAGGATACTGGAAGAGAAGAGGTCAGTATCAGTCCAGCTAACGTTGAAAAATAGTCTGAAATTAAATTACCTGGTTTAGGCCATAAAGATTGTATCTTACAGTTCTGATAGCAACCAGAGACAAAACATCTGTGAAAACCAATACTAGGAATCCTACTTTATTGTCCTTAGGGGTGAACTAATTGCTACCCTGGAATGCTATAACACATCTTAACAAAGCTCTATGTGTGTGTATTATGACACATATGTGCTAGATTCTGGTTCAGTTGCTAGTAAAGGGGTAGTGTGGGAACCAGTAGTCAGATGACCAGATGTGTGTGATGTCATTCTGTAAGCCAGCACTGTAATGATGTTTTAATACTAGATGAGACAGAAGTCCAAGCACAGTCTGTTTGTGAAACTTGACAAAGAAGGACAAGTTACTCGCTTCATCTTATTTTGCTCTAGTAAATGAACTAGGGGACAGTAATACTTTGGATCAGTCAGGAAAATATGGTGAGATTAGTTAAGTATTCTTTTTCTGTATCTGTGTGAATCTTTCCTTCTGAGTTATTTTTAATATTTCCTGTGATTAAAGCTCTGGTGTTTATTGCAAATAGATATTTAGTATTTTTGTGTTTTTTATTATTTATTATTAAATATATTTAAACTTTTCATTGTGGCTAGTCTGTTAGAGAATATTTTAACCTTTGAGAGTACTTATATTTATTTGGTGACACTGTGACCAATCCTGAAAGCCGTGCTGCATTGGTCAAATACTAACAGTATAATTGGGTACTCTTATAAGAATCTTAGAGTAAGCTGGCTTTGGAGTGTTCTGGTGGCAATATCTATGTATAGCCTGGGCAGAGGAGGCATAGCTGGTAAATATGTGCTAGTCTTTCCCAGGTGTGTGTGTGTGTGTGTGTGTGTGTGTGTGTGTGTGTGTGTGTGTCAGCTACTTGGAGGGAGACACAGAGCACTGGTTTCACAGAGACTATGTTGGAGGACTTGGCTTGAAACACTCAGCTGAGGACTTAACTCTACAGCTGTGGCAGTGGGGAGTCTTATTTGGTGCCTGGAGAGAGAAAGAGAAACCCAGTTCCAGGACTGAGTGTGTTCTCTATGTGCTCTTAAGGGAAATTGTGCTTGGTACAGAGAGTTGCATCTGGAAATACTGTGTTACGTATATTTGTTCCAAGTAAATGTCCTTAACTGGTGTCAGTGGTGAGGATTGAGGCTCCTTGATTACTGTCCCAGAACATGGTCATTACAGATACATTCAATAATGTAGAGGTTATACAACATACCTAAAGAGAAAAAAATATACATTACATTGGAATACAATCAAAAAACATTCTGGATGCTTGAGGTATTGTCAATCTAATTCAACACCAATAAATATAAAGTTATTGCATAAGAAGATGACAATAATGCAATCATGTGGGATGTGATATAATCCAGTACCATTTCCAAACTCTATGACCTTCATTTTACTTATTTGTCAAAGGTTCACAAATCAATAATGTCTAAGTCTTGTGTAAGGGGAGTGTTGAGATTTGTATCTGATCGATATCTTCTAAACAGGATCACATTATCATAACAGAAAATAACATCATCATCATCATCATTATCAGCCCACCCTTTTTCACATTTTTTTCTACATGGGGTCAGGGTGTTGAGTTAACTGTCACCATCTCTTTGATTTAGTGCCATACTCCTGCCTTCTTTGACACTTGTGCCTGACTTTGCAGATGCAGATCACCTCTCACACAATCCATCCACCTCTTTGCTCGATGCCCTCATTTCCTCTTACCTTCTTTCTGTTTGTCCCAAATCTTCTTCACAAAATTGTCTTCTACATTTCTGCACATGTGCCTGAACCACCTTAATCTGTTGCCTTTGATCTTTTCTGCAATTGGAGCTACTTTGGCTTCTGCTTTTATGTTCTCATTTTTTGTCTGTCCCATTGTCTGCACTTCTCAAGCACTTCATTTCCATCACCTCTATCATTCTCATCTGCGCTATCTTTACTGCCCAAGTTTCTGTATCATACAGTGGAACTGATTGTACCACTGTTTTGTCTGCCTCATCAGAGGGAATAGCAGTGCATTCAAAATGGTCTACATTAGAAAGTGGTTACCTGTGTGGTACTCCAGAGTACAGTAAAATGTCAGCAGAGAAAATGGAGTTTATAACATCATATTCTGCTTTGAAGATGACTTTAAAGCCACCTAATCTAAGCAATGTGCAGTCTAAAGGATTTTCAGAAGAAGGCATACCATCATCATTCAGCAGAAAGCAGTGTGGCAACTTTAGCATAATACAACCAGATGCTGATTAGGCATGCATGAGTTTTGGCATAGTAGCATCATGCAAGAGACAGAACTGCATAATGCAATTTTGCCAGTGCAATAATGCACTATGTGCAGCCATGTGACCCAAGGAAGGGCATCACATACGTGTTAGTCCAAATGCTATGGAAGTTTATATTTATTATTTATTAATTTATTTATTCCAGTTTGATAACCGGGGAGGTCCACTGAGCTTGGGGAGCCCGTTTTCAGTGAAGGCCCGGGGAGAAAAGCTCCAACAATACATAGTTACATGAATAATTACTAAGAAACTTTGCATTACTGACAAATAAACAGGTAGCATTTATAAAGAAACAAACAATTACAATTTTGTTTAGGTGTAAAAGGCAGGCAAATGGCCTTGAGGCTAGATTTTACAGTATAGTTATATATACATAATACAAATGAGCAAGGTTAGCTAGGTGAGAGGTTAACCAGGAGTAAAAGTGGAGGAGACCTTGAGAGGTATAGGGTGAAGAGTACAGTTGCATCAAATCACTCCATAGCTGTGGCATGGTTACTGAGGGCAACCTATACAAGAGCATAACACTAAATGCCAAGTCATTTCATTATATAAAGAGAGAGCAGAGGAACACACAGAAGGGTAACGGAAAAACAGAAGGGTAACAGAAACAGAATACAGGTGTGCAGGGGACGTTATACTCTTTTCAGTGAATAGAGGTACACGTGTTTCTTTTTTAAGAAGGGCAGAGGGAGGAAAGTGGAAGTAAGAAGAATGATATAGGGAAGCAAGCAAGTGCAGACAATAAAAAAATACAAACAAGCAAGCAAGTAAATAGTTGTAATTGCAGTGGCAACGCTACACATGATCTACCAGTCAGCTGCCAACTATTAACCTATGAATCTATAAAATGTAGACAAAAATTGACATGGGTGATTGTGACACATATTGGCAATGATGGAGAGACATGGGCTGACAGTAGGTGGATGACTGATACATAAAGATGAGGAACACAATGATGGGGAATAATAATGGTTATGAGCAGTCTGCTTTACCAGCCCAAAGGGGAACCCACCAGATGTCAGACACCACCATGACTAACATTATGGATGGGCACCACCCTCTGAGGGTCCAGTGGATGGGGCTGGACAGGAGTGGGACTCTATAAGCCACACAAGGAGGTGCTCCAGGATGTCATTATTGGTATGCAGCCACCATCCCAGCTTGGTCCTTATTAGCCACCACAAGTCCTGCTGGGTAACCCAGGAGTACCTCTCCATAACACTCTCAGGCAAACCGCCTTTACCCTCTCCACACAGCTGGCCACACAAGCCACCAGCAAACTCTCTAGTTCACCTTCCCCAGGATAACCTTCACAATCATGTGGAGATGCACACTTAGAGAGTAAAGGAGGCCAACAGTAGGCACAGTGGCCAATGCTAAACACAGTGGCTACCACATTGTTCACAGGCTGCATCATGCTGATCCTGTAGAAAAAGAAAATTTAAGGAAGAAAAGCAAAGCACAGGAGGAAAAGTAAAATATGAAACTCTAACTCCGAGCTGTTTGGCTGTTGTGCGACTTGCGCCTGGTACTGGATTTTAACCCAAATAATATTACTAAGTGGACCCCACAAAACTACACCTCCACCTCAGCCCTCCAGGAAGACCTGAACCCCTGGCTAGTGAAAAACTACTCTCAAAACCTGGTTTAGCCTCCCAACAAACTGTGGAATAGTATTACTAAGTGGACCCCACAAAACTACACCTCCACCTCAGCCCTCCAGGAAGACCTGAACCTCTGGCTAGTGAAAAACTACTCTCAAAACCTGGTTTAGCCTTCCAACAAACTGTGGAATAGTATTACTAAGTGGACCCCACAAAACTACACCTCCACCTCAGCCCTCCAGGAAGACCTGAACCTCTGGCTAGTGAAAAACTACTCTCAAAACCTGGTTTAGCCTTCCAACAAACTGTGGAATAGTATTACTAAGTGGACCCCACAAAACTACACCTCCACCTCAGCCCTCCAGGAAGACCTGAACCTCTGGCTAGTGAAAACTACTCTCAAAACCTGGTTTAGCCTTCCAACAAACTGTGGAATAGTATTACTAAGTGGACCCCACAAAACTACACCTCCACCTCAGCCCTCCAGGAAGACCTGAACCTCTGGCTAGTGAAAAACTACTCTCAAAACCTGGTTTAGCCTTCCAACAAACTGTGGAAGTATGTCTTTGATAAAGGTTTAAATACAAACTTTAACCAGTGTACCCTACTCCAGCTACCTGCCCAGGACTGCCAGCAGCCAATATCACCAGTCCCTATCACCTTTCCAACCTAGACCCTCTTCCATCAGTCTCCTCTCACCATTTTATATACCTTCTCTCTCTTTTAGCTGTACTCCTACTGCTTGATTTCTACCACATTTACCCCATTCCCACCTGAATAACTTTGGTAAATCTCCCTCTGGCCACTAGGTGGCATACTTACTACTATCTGGTTTTCTCCCTCTTGTCTTCTTTCCTAACTCCCCCAAATCGTTCTTTTCCTTTTATGTCTACCCTCTATACTTTCTTTTCCATCCTGGTCCTGCCCATCACCCCACTGTTTAACTCCTTTAACCCATATTTTTACATCACCATAGCTTTACCTTAATTATTCTTTTCTACACTTATACTTAGGCTACTTTTTATAAGGTTACACTACATATACACACAGACCTAGTTCAAACCTACCTGCTGCTTCCACACTTCACTGATTGTTTTTTGTCTGTACCACACAAAATTAATTTCTTGTATCTGTTTCCTTTAGACGCTATACCCCACCTTTTTTTTTTTCCCTCCTCCACACACTTATCTTACCTCTGCTCACAACACTACACCCTCCCACTTTTGTAGTCAACCCTCTGTTTTCAGGTACTCTCCTTTACCCTTATTTCCTGCCTTAGACCTGTACCTGTGCTCCTCCTTCATAACCCTCCCCCAAACTCCCACCCAACCCTATAAATATATCCCTATCGCCCACCCATCTTTTCTCTAACTCCGAGCTGTTTGGCTGTGCGACTTGGCGCCTGGTACTGGATTTTAACCCAAAGTAAGTTGTTATACAGCATAATGTTTTAGTGGCTCATCACTGTCTATATGTTTTTTTTAGACTTAGTTAATGATGATTATTATCGCTGTGTAATTATTACTGTGCTTTTGAACCTGCCTATATACTCGTGTTTGCGAGTTTGAATGTAGACACATTACTGTTTGTACTTGTCTGTCACGTTATATTATTCTGGTCCTCTTGCAATGACTTATTAAGTGTTCCTAACTTGTCGCTAGACCACTTGCAACTACTTACTGATACTGAAAGTAGTGTTGGAACATGTTTGATAGAGTCGCTAACTGAGTACTGTAAAACTTGTAGCTGTTTATAGTGGAAAAGTTGATTATTGTAATACATGACAGCGCCGCCAACTTGTTACTGAGCCTCTTGTAACTGCTCATTGCTTTACCTGGTATGCATAACGCTGATCCCTTAGTTGGCGCCTCTTTAGCTGCTATATTTTGGTAATCTGTGTTATTGTATACCTGGTATGCATAGCTATCCCTTAGTTACGCCTTTTAGCGGTTGATGATCTTTAGGTAGACTGTATTACTGAATATACATTGCAAAGCATTCTAAATCTTTTTCTGCCCATATATGAAGTGTTGTAGCATGTTTTTAGCCGCTAACCCTATATTGAATAACTTGTGCTGTTTATTGTGGAAAAGTTGACTATTGTAATACATATGATAACGCCGCTAACTTGTTACTTAGTCTCAAACTGCTCATTGCTTTACCTGCAGGCACAGCGCTATCCCTTAGTTGGCGTCTTTTCAGCTGCTGACGATATTTAGGTAAACTGTGTTTCTGAATACCTGGTATGCATAACGCTATCCCTTAGTCGCGCTTTTAGCTGCTGGCTATATTTAGGTAGAGACTGTATTACTGAATATACATTGCAAAGCATTCTAATTCTTTTTCTGTCCATATATGTTTAATAGCCTGGTTTAACTGTGTGAATATATGTTTAATAGCATGGTTTAACTGTGTGAATATTCTTTATAGGAGTTTAAGCTCAGCCCCCTTCCTGCTTTTACTTGAGATATATATATATATATATATATATATATATATATATAAAATTAATACAAACAGGAATCATGATGGATACTGTGATGACATGTGGTATTGCCAGCTATGCCAGGAGAAGTAAGGCAGTGGATATGTAACATATGCTGGCATAGCTAGCTGGAGTTTTGTAAAGAATTATATGTCATTTGGATCATAGGATCATAGGAGATTACTAGGCTATCGACCCGGAGGCCATTTTATGCCTAGCCGTTTCAACCAATAAATTTGTATATCAAACTGATTTGTACAGATGCATGTGTTGAAACATGTATTTATAAAGCTGCTTGTGTTAAAAAAACAGTGGGTCCTGCTGGACAGAAAAGAAATACAGCTGTATGGCAGACTGTATTATAACTGTTGAAATTACTATATTGTAACAGAGGATACTGGAAGAGAAGAGGTCAGTATCAGTCCAGCTAACTTTGAAAAATAGTCTGAAATTAAATTACCTGGTTTAGGCCATAAAGATTGTATCTTACAGTTCTGATAGCAACCAGAGACAAAACATCTGTGAAAACCAATACTAGGAATCCTACTTTATTGTCCTTAGGGTGAACTAATTGCTACCCTGGAATGCTATAACACATCTTAACAAAGCTCTATGTTTGTGTATTATGACACATATGTGCTAGATTCTGGTTCAGTTGCTAGTAAAGGGGTAGTGTGGGAACCAGTAGTCAGATGACCAGATGTGTGTGATGTCATTCTGTAAGCCAGCACTGTAATGATGTTTTAATACTAGATGAGACAGAAGTCGAAGCACAGTCTGTTTGTGAAACTTGACAAAGAAGGACAAGTTACTCGCTTCATCTTATTTTGCTCTAGTAAATGAACTAGGGGACAGTAATACTTTGGATCAGTCAGGAAAATATGGTGAGATTAGTTAAGTATTCTTTTTCTGTATCTGTGTGAATCTTTCCTTCTGAGTTATTTTTAATATTTCTTGTGATTAAAGCTCTGGTGTTTATTGCAAATAGATATTTAGTGTTTTTGTGTTTTTTATTATTTATTATTAAATATATTTAAACTTTTCATTGTGGCTAGTCTGTTAGAGAATATTTTAACCTTTGAGAGTACTTATATTTATTTGGTGACACTGTGACCAATCCTGAAAGCCGTGCTGCATTGGTCAAATACTAACAGTATAATTGGGTACTCTTATAAGAATCTTAGAGTAAGCTGGCTTTGGAGTGTTCTGGTGGCAATATCTATGTATAGCCTGGGCAGAGGAGGCATAGCTGGTAAATATGTGCTAGTCTTTCCCAGGTGTGTGTGTGTGTGTGTGTGTGTGTGTGTGTGTGTGTGTGTGTGTGTGTCAGCTACTTGGAGGGAGACACAGAGCACTGGTTTCACAGAGACTATGTTGGAGGACTTGGCTTGAAACACTCAGCTGAGGACTTAACTCTACAGCTGTGGCAGTGGGGAGTCTTATTTGGTGCCTGGAGAGAGAAAGAGAAACCCAGTTCCAGGACTGAGTGTGTTCTCTATGTGCTCTTAAGGGAAATTGTGCTTGGTGCAGAGAGTTGCATCTGGAAATACTGTGTTACGTATATTTGTTCCAAGTAAATGTCCTTAACTGGTGTCAGTGGTGAGGATTGAGGCTCCTTGATTACTGTCCCAGAACATGGTCATTACAGATACATTCAATAATGTAGAGGTTATACAACATATCTAAAGAGAAAAAAATATACATTACATTGGAATACAATCAAAAAACATTCTGGATGCTTGAGGTATTGTCAATCTAATTCAACACCAATAAATATAAAGTTATTGCATAAGAAGATGACAATAATGCAATCATGTGGGATGTGATATAATCCAGTACCATTTCCAAACTCTATGACCTTCATTTTACTTATTTGTCAAAGGTTCACAAATCAATAATGTCTAAGTCTTGTGTAAGGAGTGTTGAGATTTGTATCTGATCGATATCTTCTAAACAGGATCACATTATCATAACAGAAAATAACATCATCATCATCATCATTATCAGCCCACCCTTTTTCACATTTTTTTCTACATGGGGTCAGGGTGTTGAGTTAACTGTCACCATCTCTTTGATTTAGTGCCATACTCCTGCCTTCTTTGACACTTGTGCCTGACTTTGCAGATGCAGATCACCTCTCACACAATCCATCCACCTCTTTGCTCGATGCCCTCATTTCCTCTTACCTTCTTTCTGTTTGTCCCAAATCTTCTTCACAAAATTGTCTTCTACATTTCTGCACATGTGCCTGAACCACCTTAATCTGTTGCCTTTGATCTTTTCTGCAATTGGAGCTACTTTGGCTTCTGCTTTTATGTTCTCATTTTTTTGTCTGTCCCATTGTCTGCGCACTTCTCAAGCACTTCATTTCCATCACCTCTATCATTCTCATCTGCGCTATCTTTACTGCCCAAGTTTCTGTATCATACAGTGGAACTGATTGTACCACTGTTTTGTATGCCTCATCAGAGGGAATAGCAGTGCATTCAAAATGGTCTACATTAGAAAGTGGTTACCTGTGTGGTACTCCAGAGTACAGTAAAATGTCAGCAGAGAAAATGGAGTTTATAACATCATATTCTGCTTTGAAGATGACTTTAAAGCCACCTAATCTAAGCAATGTGCAGTCTAAAGGATTTTCAGAAGAAGGCATACCATCATCATTCAGCAGAAAGCAGTGTGGCAACTTTAGCATAATACAACCAGATGCTGATTAGGCATGCATGAGTTTTGGCATAGTAGCATCATGCAAGAGACAGAACTGCATAATGCAATTTTGCCAGTGCAATAATGCACTATGTGCAGCCATGTGACCCAAGGAAGGGCATCACATACGTGTTAGTCCAAATGCTATGGAAGTTTATATTTATTATTTATTAATTTATTTATTCCAGTTTGATAACCGGGGAGGTCCACTGAGCTTGGGGAGCCCGTTTTCAGTGAAGGCCCGGGGAGAAAAGCTCCAACAATACATAGTTACATGAATAATTACTAAGAAACTTTGCATTACTGACAAATAAACAGGTAGCATTTATAAAGAAACAAACAATTACAATTTTGTTTAGGTGTAAAAGGCAGGCAAATGGCCTTGAGGCTAGATTTTACAGTATAGTTATATATAGGTTCATAGGTTCATAGGTTCATACTAGGCTATCTGCCCGAGGGCATTTACAAGCCTAGCCCATCGTTTTGTGGCTTACGCCACCCCTTTAGTATGGGGAACTAAACCCATTATTTTGCTGTGCCTCTGTCGAGCAGCGACACTGAGGTAATCCCTGGGGTATATCTGCGATCTCCCATCCATTGGTCAAGATTTCTCTTGAACAAGGCCAGCGAGGTGCTCTGCCTCACATGTACCGGGATTTTGTTCCACAGCATAGGGAGTCTTTGGGTGATGAATCTATCCCTCCAGCACGTCCTATTAATAGCCGTGTCGAGGTTTAAGTCTCCCGCTCTTGTGGCTCTGATGGATCTGGATTTTTTGAGGTGAAGCATATTCATCAAATCTGGGTTTGACATGGCCTTGTATGTTAGGCAAAGGTCACCTCTGAGCAAGCGGTAAGCGACTGAATAGAGCTGGAGTTCTTTCAGTCGGGCAGCATAGGACAGATTTTTGAGACCCTTTATCCTTTTGGTGAGGAACTTTTGTGGCCTCTCCAGCTGCTGCAAGTGTCGGGTCAGATACATTCCGAATGGGGCATTTAACTCAATCATTGGTCTGATGAGTGATGAGTAAAGGGAAACTATGACCTCCCTTGATCTGGATGAGAAACCCTTCATGACAAGGTGGGCAATGTAGAAGGTCTTCCTAACTACTTTAGCTACATGGGTGTCGAATGACAGACTACTATCAACCTGGGTCCCCAGGTCCCTGATAACTTCTTCTGTGCTCAGTGGATTGCCACCTATTTGGTAGCTAGGGGTAACCTTGTTTTTCCCGAAGGGTATGACTATGCATTTTTTGGCATTTAACTTTAGGCCGTGGCTCTGGCACCAGTTATCTGTTTCTGTGAGACCCTTCTGAAGGATATCTGTGTCAGATGTGTTTTCTACTATGGCGCCCAGTTTGCAGTCATCTGCAAACTTTGTCAGCCATAACCCTCCTGTGTTTGCTTGTACTTCGGAGAAGTAGATGCCAAACAAGAGTGGACCCAGGACTGAGCCCTGTGGGACACCACTTGTGACAGGCTTAGAGTCTGACATGGCGCCAGCAACTCTGACCCTGTGGGTTCTGTCACTCAGCCAGTTTGCAACCCATCTTGTGATGTATGGGTTGACATTTAAGCTGATGAGTTTTTCAATGATACCCGAGTGGGGTATTGTATCAAAGGCCTTAGCCAGATCGAGGTAGGCTGTATGGACTGCCTTTCCCTCATCAATGGCTTTGGTGACTGTTTCGAAAAAGTCAACCAAGTTTAAAAGGCATGATCTGCCTTTGACAAAGCCAAACTGGGTTGGATCCAAAGTCTGTAAATTCCCTATGTCTTTATTTATGAGGTCCATTATGATCCTCTCCATGGCTTTGCAGATAAGGCTTGTCAAGCTAATGGGCCGGTAATTTCCAGGGTCGGTGGAGGCACCGCCTTTGTGGAGTGGTACCACAGTTGCAGTGCGCCACTCCTGGAGTGCGTATCCAGAGGTAAGACTTTGATTAAACAGCTGTCCTAGCTGTGGGTTTAATTCCTCATTGAGTTCATGGAGCACACAGCCGGGGACACCATCAGGTCCCATGGATGCTGTGTTTTTTGCTTTGGAGAGAGCATACAAATGAGCAAGGTTAGCTAGGTGAGAGGTTAACCAGGAGTAAAAGTGGAGGAGACCTTGAGAGGTATAGGGTGAAGAGTACAGTTGCATCAAATCACTCCATAGCTGTGGCATGGTTACTGAGGGCAACCTATACAAGAGCATAACACTAAATGCCAAGTCATTTCATTATATAAAGAGAGAGCAGAGGAACACACAGAAGGGTAATGGAAAAACAGAAGGGTAACAGAAACAGAATACAGGTGTGCAGGGGACGTTATACTCTTTTCAGTGAATAGAGGTACACGTGTTTCTTTTTTAAGAAGGGCAGAGGGAGGAAAGTGGAAGTAAGAAGAATGATATAGGGAAGCAAGCAAGTGCAGACAATAAAAAAATACAAACAAGCAAGCAAGTAAATAGTTGTAATTGCAGTGGCAACGCTACACATGATCTACCAGTCAGCTGCCAACTATTAACCTATGAATCTATAAAATGTAGACAAAAATTGACATGGGTGGTTGTGACACATATTGGCAATGATGGAGAGACATGGGCTGACAGTAGGTGGATGACTGATACATAAAGATGAGGAACACAATGATGGGGAATAATAATGGTTATGAGCAGTCTGCTTTACCAGCCCAAAGGGGAACCCACCAGATGTCAGACACCACCATGACTAACATTATGGATGGGCACCACCCTCTGAGGGTCCAGTGGATGGGGCTGGACAGGAGAGGGACTCTATAAGCCACACAAGGAGGTGCTCCAGGATGTCATTATTGGTATCCAGCCACCATCCCAGCTTGGTCCTTATTAGCCACCACAAGTCCTGCTGGGTAACCCAGGAGTACCTCTCCATAACACTCTCAGGCAAACCACCTTTACCCTCTCCTCACAGCTGTCCACACAAGCCACCAGCAAACTCTCTAGTTCACCTTCCCCAGGATAACCTTCACAATCATGTGGAGATGCAGGCTTAGAGAGTGAAGGAGGCCAACAGTAGGCACAGTGGCCAATGCTAAACACAGTGACTACCACATTGTTCACAGGCTGCATCATGCTGATCCTGTAGAAAAAGAAAATTTAAGGAAGAAAAGCAAAGCACAGGAGGAAAAGTAAAATATGAAACTAAAGAATAAAAATAAATAAATAAATAAAGAGAAACAAATACAGTAGATTAGTAAATGTGTAATACATGTCATTAACATATTACAGCACCATCAAGCAATATGCTATGCTTGGCTCAGTGCCGAGAGAGCCTGTCACATCTCCTTTGACAGGCCACCTTGCTCATCCTTTTTTCCATCATTGCTGGAAAACATAAAATAAACAGTAATCAATGCAGCATACTCCTGATAACAGAAAGCAATTAAAGGTACAGGTGACAGGCCTAATGCACAGTGTCAAACCAAACACAGAATGCTTACAATAATAAAAGTGCTTCTCTTTTCCTCACTTCTTCCTACTGGTTGAGGAGGTCTGGATTGAACAACTGTAAGTCACTACTACTCACCAGTGCTGGTGATGCCAGTAGCATCATCAACATTCTAGAAAGCTTATGCCAGGCAACAATTTTATAGGTGGGCCTCTCATACTCTTCCATCAGGCATTCTATATGGTCCCTATGCAGCAGGTGTAGGAAGATCATGCTATCCTTACAATACCATGTGAGAGCCCTGCTGAAAACTGAAGAGGCCATATTTGAAGATCTAAAGCAGGTCCAAAAATGTAGCCCAATAAGCATGGCTACAGATACTGAACACCATGCATCATGCACCAATGGAGAGCATGGTAGTGTGATGTAAGGTAACATTAGCGTGGCAAGATGATAAAACATGTTTTACAGTGACTGTGCATGTATGCACACTACACATGACTTTCCTGCTAGAAACAGGCAGAGAAGAGAATCATAACATGAACTATGGGTAATAACGCATCATGTTATAGTCATGATTCAGAAATGGCTGTCCAAGGTCACCTCATTAGCATTATTATGTACTACAAGTACAGTTTTAGCATGATAAAAACTGCAGTCACCAAGATTTGGGAGATAAAGTTATGATGAGCATCACAGAGAATCAGAATATAGTGGATAACAGAGTGCACCACCATATAATTAAACTGATGGCACACAGGATTATTAGCAATGGACCTCATGACAGCAGTGATCACACAAGGGTACATGGTAGTAAAAAGGGAGCAGTATGTAAAGTGACACAGCACAGCACATGACAGCAGACTGAGATGTTGGGAAGGCCAGGGTAGAACAGGCTGCAGTTGTGCTGGGGGAATCAACCTAACATGCACTGGGAACAGGGTCAGACCTGGTTAGTATAATGCATTGTAGAGTTTATAAAAGTATACCATACACTCATGAACTGCATCTGATGCCACCACTGAACCAGACAGAGACTGTGCTATCAACACATACCTGATAGTCAACAAGAACGGGTAACATGTCCACTGCTGCCACACTGTGGCACAATGACACAATGGTTATACCCTAACAGCACACTGGGCTATGGACACCAAAATAGGACTGAGACATTACCAAAACAACTGTCCACTGGCAGGATGGTTCTGCAGTTGCACACGCCCACAGGTGTAATCTACAGACGTAAATGTTTTGTCATGATACTGAAGCAGCAGTAGTTAGAAAAGTTCACCACACAGGAGGCAAACAGCCCTTGCCCTCTCCTCACAGCTGGCCACACAAACCACCAGTTCACTTTCCTCAGGATAACCTTCATAATCATGTCGAGATACAAGCTTAGAGAGTGACAGTGGCCAACAATAGGCACAGCGGCCAATGCAAAACACAGCGTGATGTGGAGAGGTACTCCTGGTTTACCCATCAAGAATTGTGGTGGCTAATGAGGACTGAGCTGGGCGAGTGGCTGGATTCCAACAATCACATCTTGGAACACCTCCTGTACCCTTAAGAAGGGGAAAGCATTTAAGACTTTTGTGACCAGGTGTGGGAGGAACAGGTTCATGACATCAAGGTCATATTATGAAAATAGTAGACGTGAGTCATGGGATAACTGATATGTTACCTCATGACAAGACCTAGGTATAGGACATTCTCAGAAACAGGTTGATCACTGGAGGTGAGCCACCAATATATATAAGCATCTCACAGAAGTAGAGGAATTCCTAGTATCTCTCACCAGGGAAGATGAGAGAACCCTCATACCTGATGGTGGCTTGAATGCAGGAGCTGGACTGGAGATAACTGCCCATGTGACTATAGGGGAGGCACCAGGTTAGTAGTAGCATGTGTCATTACTGCAGCACACTGACTTGCAACAGTGAATGATGCACTGTGATAAACACACACACACACACACACACACACACACACACACACACACACACACACACACACACACACACACACATATCTGTCATCTAGAGGCATTGGGGCTGCAACAGGAACAGTCTGCATCAGAAGGTCTGTATGTTCCCATAGGCAGTATATGTTGTTCTTCTTTTGGCATTTCTCAGTTAGGGGTCGCCACAGCGGAGCGCTGGTCCACTAATGACTGGCAGTAGACTTTTACGGTGCCGAGGTGCCAGCTCGATGCCCAACCTTCAACGAAGGCAATACCATTTACGCATGTCTTTCAAACGCCACTCAACCGCGGGGAGGACATGCAGACTCCACACAGAAGGCGCTCCAGCCAAGAATCGAACGGGAGAACCTCTTGCTATGAGGCGACAATGCTACTGCTGCACCACCGTGTGTGCATATATATATATATATATATATATATATATATATATATATATACACATACAAATATGTGTGTGTGTGTGTGTGTGTGTGTGTGTGTGTGTGTGTGTGTGTGTATATGTGTACAATTAGCATGCGATAGTGTGTGTGTGTTTGTGTGTGTGTGTGTGTGTGTGTGTGTGTGTGTGTGTGTGTGTGTGTGTGTGTGTGTGTGTGTGTGTGTGACAGACATGGTGGTGGGAGTTATAAATATGATCCAACCTTGATATATATATATATATATATATATATATATATATATATATATGTATATACATTTACAGTTTCCAGTACTTGATGCTCCAGTACAAGAGGTCAGATGGTTTACAACAAGTGCATGAGTGCTAGTAGCACACAACACACTTGCTTGCAGCAACTTGCTCTAAATGACAAGTGCCCTAACTCCCACTAGCCCAATCCTATTTAATTATCTTGCCTTCCCACCACCCAACCCTAATGAACTGCCTAGCACTACCAGAGCCCTAATTCTAACCCCAAAACTCCAGCCCTGTCCCTAAATCTGTCTCACACCTTTGCTGCTCGCTAACCCCAATCCTCTTGATCATTCTCTAAACCTAAAACTCTACTACTCACCCTCTAAACCTGAAGACCCTAATTGATCCCTAAATTTAAAACTTCTCACTCATTCCCTAAACCAAAATTCCCCTTCAGCTCCCTAAACCTAAAATCCTCCTCACGATCTCTAATCCTAAAGTCCATGATTTCTCCCTAACCCTAAAACTCTACCCAATTCCATAAATCAACACCCCAAAGCCTTAACCTGAACTCCCTCCTTTCCTGCAGTTGCTGTATTTGCCTTGCTCAAACTCAGCTGCCGTGTTCAGGTGAGGTGAGGCAGGATCTCTCTTGACATGGATGTTGCACCTCAAAGAAACATCTAATCAAGTCTGAGCATGAGCTGCAGCCATTGTGAGGTGGAAGACACCTGACTCCCTGCTTCAAGACAATAGTCTTCAAGTACCTGGGACTCTGCCACTACTAGTAGACACAAAAACAGAATGTACATGGTGTCAGCAAGAAAGAGAGAGAGAGAGCTAATACAACATATTTTCTTTATGGTTATTTCAAGAAGTTTGTTATTATCTGATGAAATTAGCTTAGTGAAAGAGAGAGCATGCCTCACTTTTGTGATAACAGTGATGCCAATAAGCATATGAACATGGAAACATACTAGGCAAGTGATCAGTGGGACCATAAGATGCCTAGTACTATAAATCTTTAAAGAGACAAAATTAAAAGTTCTGACCACCCTTTTCAAGCACATAATAGCCATACATGATAACCCCCGGTGTAAATTTGTGTGTAAAAAAAATGCTGAAAAAAGATGTCACACATGGAGGGAGTTTAATAAAATATAAGTGCTTTTGTCCCAAAAGGAAAGACGTCTTCAGATAACAAATTCAAAAAAGTGCAGCCTTATCAAACCACAATTAATAATTACATGTTAAAGCACAGCCAATCAAAGCATTGCTCTGATAAACACTAGCATGTAATATAATTAAGTCAGTTCAAGGGGATTCAGTATCTGCCAGCCTAGGAAGGCATGGTCAACAGGCCACTCTGCGTTGCCAGAAATGGTCTGCACTTCTCTTCTCCAGGCTTTCAGATGCTGGCAAAGGCATTAGCCACTCCTATTGTGCCTTTTTTAGCCAGTGTCAACATAACTAACCTCCCAACATTAAAAATCCTCTTTAGATAAACTCAAGGTACTGTGTTGCTTAATGCTAGGAGTCTAAACAAGAAACTGCACTACCTAGAAACACTCCTCACTTTGAAAGATACTAAGGTCTGTGCAGCCACTGAGACATGGTTCAAGCACACCAGCCATACAGGGCTACAATCCCTCCCATACATTCAGACCACAAACTGAGAATGAAAGAACCAAAGGAGGAAGTGTATCCATCTTCATTACTGATAAGTATATCCATCTTCATTACTGATAAGTACACATTGAGACTGGTCAAACAGCATGACTCTCAAGTGCTACTTCATGTGCAATTAACTATAGAATTAACTATAGCAAAGACCCCATCACATCATAGCTAGCTATAGGTCCCCCACCATGAAAGAGGAAAAGCATACCACATACCTGAACTTACTGGAGTCACTTGCCAAATAGCTCAATGGCTTACTCATGGGTGATTTTAATTATTCTACCATTGACTGGGAAACATACACAACCACAAGCATGCTGGCTCCGAGGTTCTTGGATTTTGTCAGTGCGAATGCTCCAGAACAGCTTGTCATCACACCCACAAGAGGCTCAAATGTCCTGCACATAGTACTCACTAGTATGGCTGAGCATTGCACCCCCCCATGTGATGTCCCCCCTGGTAAGATCGGACCATAAATCAGTCTCGTTCGATGTAATTATAAGACCATATGCCCCATCAAGCTCAAAAATGCTTAAGAATTTTTCAAAGGCAAATTACCTCCTACTGAGTGATGGAATAAGAATTTCAAAGCCCCCTAGAATGCAGATAACATGGACTCCTATGCAGAGGTGTACAACAATGCCCTGTATAACTACTTAAGCAGTTATATAGAATCGGCTGTAGCTGACCAGATTAAAACCAGGTCTTACCGAAAAAACAAGCCACCCAGGTGGACCCCTAGTATAAACATGCTATACAACATGAGAAAGAAATTAATATCCAAGTACAAGAGAAAACTGGCTCAGCAGAGGAAGAAATCCTTCTCTAGGTTAAACAAACAAATTAGAGCTCTTGTCAAGTCCTCAAAGCTAATTACAAAGCAAAAATAGCCTCCCTAACTAAGGATAATGACAAGACATTCTTTAACTACATCTGAAATCTAAAAGGGAATACACAGCTACGCACTGAACTGGTTGTGGATGGCACCACCCTTATTCAACCAGAGGTAATAGCCAACCTGCTAGCTGACAGATTTGGAGCAAACTTCACCACCCTGTCCCCTCCAGTCATCCCCAAAGTATACCTGCCACCATTCCTCAACCTATTATCTTAAGAGAGCAGCTCATCTTGACTGTCTCCAAGGCCAAAAACACAGCATCAATGGGACCAGACAACATTTCACATGCCTTTTAAACAACTTAAAACATTACCAAGCAGACGCACTTGAATCCCTGCTTAATCACAAGCTGCTAACTGGCTATGTTCTGGCAGAATGGAGGACAACAACAGTAATCTCTCTGCATAAAGGGGGACCATCAATCAACCCTGGGAATTATAGACCCAAAAGCTCGACTAGCCTCATCTGCAAGGCCAGTTGAATAAAACAATAATTGAATTCAGTTCAGAATACAGTTTATTTAAACTGTATTTGCTTTAATATTGCTACACACTCAAGAGTGCTAGTTTGCACTGCACTTGAATTATTTTTAGTGCTGTTTTAGCTGCTTTTCTGTAAAAGAAAAAATCCTAAGCTTGTTTCCTGCCTTTCCTGTAACTAGTCTAGTCCAGATACAGATTTGCTGTATCCAGGACTGTATGTAAGCTTCTGAGCCCCTCAAGCCTTCTGTGTTGGAGAGAAGCCTTCTAGCTTATCAGTGGGAGTGGTAAGCACTAGATAGCCTATCTACCACAAGAGGAGTGGTCTCTGACCCAAAAATTGTAGTTTATTGGCCATTTGGGCAGTTTTTCTATCTCTTTCAACTTTCTGGTTTAAAAGCCCACATTTGCACTTGTTTCCTGCATTTCCCGTGACTAGTCTAGTCCAGATACAGATTTGCTGTATCCAGGACTGTTTCTAAGCTTCTGAGTGGTGCAAAAGTCTGCTCTTCAATTTTTCCCTTAGAACTGCTAGTCCTCTCCTCTACTGCACTTTTACTAGCTTATTAGTCTAGCACTTTACCAGATTTCTTGTAGCAATTATTGTAGCACACAAAAGTGATACCAGCACTAAATGTTCTACAAGGAAACAGCTCCAGTACTTATTATTAATGCCCACCCCTCCAGGCATGTCTAAAGGTTAGTTCTCTGTGCTTTCTCCTATTAAACAGGTGAACTTGGGCATCGTGAGGCAATGTAGCAACTGCCTCATGTACACTGACAACCCTCTCCTCTTACCTCCCAACACTCAGACTTGCGAGAGATGCACTTATATATCCAAATTGGACGCCATGCACTCTCTAGCCACGACCGGAATAGCTGGTCAAGAGTAGAAGGTCAACACTTGCACCACACCACATGGAACACATAGCCCTCCAGAACACACACCAGCACTGCCTTCACTTAAAAAGACAAACCACACACCCACCTTCATGGAGGCTCTCAATAAAAATCTGCCCAAACAGCAGAGACCTCCAAGGCAGAAACGCACCCGACCATCACAACACAACACTAATCACGAGACACATAACTCTCCTAAACAGTGTGCCACTCAACCAAAGCCCCTAAGGGAAAACAGCATGCCCAACACAGTAGACATAGGTGACTCGATAGTGAGGCACACTGATGTCCCACTCACTAGGTTGAATAAGGAGAAAGTAACAGTCAGTTGCCTGTCAGGTGCCAGGATCCACCACATAATGCACCCACTCAGGTCCCTTAACAACAGGTACAAATATGACTCTGTCATTGTGCATGTGGGTGTGAATGACCTGAGCTGTACCTCCCTGGACTACATGAAAAGAGGCATGGAATGATACCACAGTACAAGCAGAAAATGATTGATTTCAACAATTGGCAAAATTTCTGGTGTCATTCTAAGGGGATCTACTATCTGTCTGCCTGGGATGACATGACTGATGGACCTCAATGCTTTGCCAGCGATGGCCTGCATCTGTCACACTTGGGCTTCTGGATACTGGCCAAGGTTCTTGCCACCCTTATAGTGCCTTTTTAGGTGATGTTCTAAAGACCAAATTACCACTGTAACAGCTACAAACAAATGCAATCTGAGGGTAATGCTGCTCAACGCTAGAAGGATGTGCACACCTCCAGACTGATAGTCCAACATAATGCATCAGAGATATTTTAGGTACAGCTAACATTGGGTAAGACAGCGATTCAGGTCGTAGCCTGCTACAGCTCCCCAGCCATGTCCCAAGACTCACACTCCATGTTTATAAGTAGCCTGGAGAATATTAGGGTCCAACCTAACACTCTCATACTGGGCGACTTCAACTACCCCTCCATTAACTGGGAAAACTACTCATGTACCAATACACTTGTGCAACATTTCCTGGAATTCATTAATTCCAATGCCCTGGACCAGCTTATTCTTACCCCCACTAGAGGTAGCAACATCCTTGACCTAGTCCTTACAAACATGGACAACCATTGCCCTACACCAATAGTCAACTCCTCCCTGGTTAGATACGACTACAAACTAATCACCTTGGAAATCCACCCCCCCCCCCACTGCAAAGGTAACCACCATGAAAAATTTCTCCAAAGCTAACTTTGGGTTCCTGAAACAAGAGGTGGCTAACTTCGTGGCACCCATGTAAGTGGAGAATAGTTGCATGACCACTGAATCATACACCAATGCACTTTACGCACACGTACACAAATGCATGGATCTCGCCATACCCAAAAGAACCAAAACACTCTCCTCCAAAAAAAAGGAAGCCAGTCTGGTGGTCCCCTGCCATAAACAAACTCTACAAAGTACAGTTGTGTACACGTACCATAAATGTAGATGTTCAAGTGTATTCACTGTTGCAGTCATTACATTTGGGTAATCTGCTGGCAGGTTGCCCTCAGTTGGCCTGAATTCCAAAGTCTTGGGTCCTGCGTTGGTTGCTGTCTTCTCTTCCATGACGTCAGGTCATCAGGGGTATAAAACATGCAGCCGATGCCATTTTCTTTGGTGCCCCCAAATAGGTAGCAAAAAAAAAAAATATATATATATATATATATATATATATATATATACACACATGCATTAATTTAAACTTTACCTTCATCTACAAGCAAATACACCATATAGGTTGTAGAAGATAGAGAAGGAAAGATAAACTCCAGAATGACAGGGGGTGGCGGGAGGGTAACCTGCACTGCAACACTGAATACACTCGAACATCTACATTTATGGTAAGTGTACAAAACTGTACTATGTTCTTCGTGTTTCACTGTGGAAGTCATTACATTTGAGTAGAATACCAAAGCTATGGTTGGGAGGTTGGAGCTAAACAGCATTAGGTGTGGCTATAAGGCCCTGCAGCACTGCAGTGGCAAAGCCTGCCCTGGACTTAGAGTAGAGAGGCAAATGATAATGCTTTGTAAAGGTGTGAACAGAACTTCAAGTAGCAGCCCCTAGAATGTCTTTGGTTGGTACTCCTCTGAGAAAGGCTGCTGAAGTAGCTGCAGCTCTGGTGGAATGAGACCTAATGCCCTTGGACACAGGTTTACCATGGTGTAAGTAGCAGAAATGGATGCAGTGGCTTATCCTCTTTGAAATTGCCTGCTTTGAAATAGCCTTTCCTTCTGATTCTGCAGCATATGACACTAGTAATTGCTCAGTTTTTCTTAGAGCTTTAGTCATGCTCAAGTAGAATCTTAGCTGTCTGTGTACATCCAAGGAGTGCAGAATTCTCTCCCCTTTGTTCTGCGGATTTGGATAAAACGTTGGCAGGTGAATTGTTTGGTTAAAAGCCACACTGGAAACCACCTTAGGCATAAAAGTAGGATTTGTTCTCAGAGACACCCTGTCTGGGTAAAATGTGATAAAAGGCTCTACAGCCATGAGGGCCTGTAGCTCTGAAACTCTTCTTGCTAAAGTAATTGCTAGTAGCAGAGCTGTTTTCCATGATAAGAACTTTATATCAGTGGTAGCAGCTGGTTCAAATGGAGGCAGGGTGAGCTTTTCCAACACATATTTAGGTCCCATGCAGGTAATGGTGATCTTCTAAGAGGCCTTACATTTTTGAATCTTCTAAGATACTGCTTTAGCAAAGGATGAGAAAAGATTGGTGGCTTTGTATTGTAATGAGCCGAAATGGCATAGGCATGGATTTTGATTGATGAGAAAGATAGACTTTTGTGAAGCATCTCAGTTAAGTATTGTAATATCTGAGGAATATGTGGTTCTGCTGTATCAGTTCCTTGTGCTTGATTCCAAGCACAGAATCTCTTCCATTTGTCAGCATAAGATTTTCTAGTACTAGGCCTTCTGGCTTCCAAAATGACATCCATCACAGCTTTACTGAGAGGTGTTGTTTGTATAAATACATGATCAGTCGTGCTGCCAGGTTCAGTGTCTGTAGTTGATTGTGCAGGATCTGATTGTTTTGCTGGGACAGTAGTTGAGGTATTTGAGGTAAGGTCCAAGCTGGGTATTGAGACAAGTTCCTTAGTACTGGGTACCAGTACTGGCGGGGCCAGTCCGGGGCAATTAGTATCATCTTTGGTTTCCCTTGTCTGACTTTTAGGAGGACCCTGGGAAGAAGAGGCAGAGGAGGAAAGGAGTAAACTGATAGTTTTTTCCAGCTGAAGGATAGGGCGTCCACTTTCCATGCTTGTCTGTGAGAAGTCCTTGTGCAGAATCTTTTCAGTTGATAATTTTGAGGGGAGGCAAATAGATCTATGTCTGGGCCCCCCCATTTCTGTGTGATCATGCTGAAGACTTGTGGATTTAGTTTCTACTCATGAGGATCCATAAGGTTTCTGCTTAAATTGTCTGCCAGTGTATTTTGTTTTCCTGGCAGAAATTGAGCTTGAAGATGTATTTGGTAGGTCAAAGCTGTGTCCCACAATGCCATAGCTAATCTGGAAAGGGGGTATGAGTGTGTGCCTCCTTGCTTGATTATATACCACATGACTGTGGTGTTGTCCGTCTTTATCAGTAGTTGTCCTGAATGAAGTAAGTCCTTGAAGGCTGTTAGGGCATTTTGAACAGCTAGCATCTCTTCCTGGTTGATATGCAGATGCATTTGTTCTGGGTTCCATATGCCCTGAATGCATCTTCCTGCCATGTGGGCCCCCCAGGCATAATCTGATGCATCTGTTGTTAAGGTTTGGCTGGCAGGGGGGAGAGTGAAGGGCCATCCCATGTTTTGGTGACATGCCTTTGCCCACCATAGAAACTCCTGTTGTAGGCAGGGTATGAGAGGAATCATTGCTTCCAGACTGTGAGAATGTTGACTCCATAAACTTTTCAGGTACCATTGAAGTTTCCTCATATGCAGTCTTGCATATAGAATCAGTAAGATGCAGGATGCCATGAAGCCCAGAGCCTGCAGAATTTATCTTGCAGATAACTGGGTCTTTGTTGCCATCAGTTTGAAGTAAGTAGTCAGTTGTCTTTGCTTGTCTGGTGTGAGATAAGCCATCAGGGCAGTTGTATTCAAGCTTGCACCCAGGAATGTTATCGTTTGAGAGGGTACCAGTTGTGATTTATTTTCATTTATTGTGTACCCTAGGCATGTTAGAAGCCTTTTCACAAATGCCAGATGTCGAAGAAGAATGTCCTTGTTCTCTGATTGAATGAGACAGTCGTCTAATTAAGGATATATTTGTATACTTCTTTGTCTGCAAAATGCAATTACTGGTGCCAGGCACTTTGTGAAGACCCTGGGCACAGTAGATAAACCAAAGGGCAGTGCAGTGAATTGGTAATGCATTAAACCAGCCTTGAATCTGAGGTATCTTCTGCATGACTGTCTTATTGCGACATGCAGATACGCCTCTTTTAGGTCTAATGTCACCAGCCAAGCATTCTTTCCCAGTATGGGCAGAAGCTGCTGCAAAGTCAGCATTTTGAATTTTGGAATGTCCAGGTATGTGTTCAAAATTGATAAATCCAGTATTGGCCACCAGGCCTTGTCCTTTCTGGGTACCAAGAACAGTCTTGAGTAAAAACAGTGTCCTTTTTCCTGTTCTGGTACTATCTGAATGGCCCCCATATCCATGAGGGATGTAACCTGTTTCTGAGCCTCTGCCCATTGATTTTTTGGCAGATCTGGCCAACCATTTGCCATTGGCAGAGTGTGGAAATGGAATCTGTATCCCTGTGATACGATGTTTAGTACCCACTTGTCCTGGGTTATTAACTGCCAATTTTGAGCAAAAAGTGCTAATTTTCCCCCTATGGGTGCTGCCAAAAGATAAGTGCTTGGTATAGGCAGAGGGAAGTCATTGGGATTGCTTTCTGTAGGTTTGCGCTTTATCTCCTCCAGATTTGGAGGTGGACGTGCCCCATTGCTTTGACCTGTATGAATCTTGCGCCTGGTATCTGGAACCCTTAGGGCATCTGGATTTGCCCCTTTGAGCTCTGTCTGACACAGGAAAGGACCAATTTTTTGTAGGCCAGTGTCTACTGAATCTTGGTGGCTGCACTTGTAAGAAGTCTTTAACAGTTGCATAGACTTAGCTTTGTCTTCCATTTTCTTTAAAACCTCTTCTGCCTTAATACCAAACAGAGAATCATGCTGTAAAGGTGCATCTAGCAGTTTAGCTTTAACATGATCAGGCAAATTTTGTTCCTTTAACCAGGCATGCCTCCTAATCACAGATCCAGTAACTGCGACCCTGCAGGAGGCCTCTAAGGAATCAAACCCACATTGCAAAGTATGCTTTCCTACTTGTTCAACTGCATGCAATAATTCCTGCAATTCTTTATTTTCTGCAAATTCTGAAATCAACATAATTTTCTGTTTCAGCAATCCCATAACATGTTGTCGGTACTTAAGCATATGAAGTTGACAATTTAAGGCCCTGATTGCCAAGGTTGCAGATGTATAAACTTTTTTCCCCATCTGTCCAGTGCCCTTGAATCACTGTCAGAGGGAGTAGGATTTTTTGCTGTCGAGGCCTTAACTCCCTTTGGACCCAATGAAATAGTTTCAGGATCAGCAGCAGGGTTTCTAAATAAAAATGTATGTGAGCCAGGGACCCTGTAATATCTGTCAGGCTTACTGGGAACCAGAGGTAAGGAGTCAGAGGTCAAGCTTAACTCCAAAAACACATCATCCACAATGTCTAGGACAGGGGGAATGGCTAAAGGCCTGTGCTGAGGGAGAAGAAGGAAATCCCTGAGCCTCTTTTTTGATTCTGAGAAGTCTTGACTCTCCCAGTGAAAATGCTCCCTCAAAGTATGCAATGTTTCTCCAAATGAATAATCCTCAGGAGGAGATGCAGATGGAATAGACTCCTCAGCATCAGAATCCTCATAGGGAGGAATAGATAATTCCTGATCAGAAGAGGAATCAGAAGAAACAGAAACCTGATCTGAAGATTCATAGTCAGTGTCTTGCCTAGGCCTCTTATCTGGAGGGGGATGGGTACCCCTGATCAAGGTAATAAGGTCTTCAGCCATTTTGATCATCTGTTTTTTAGGCATAGAGGCCTGTGCACGTGGCTCATACGTCGTTTTTTTAGTCTTAAAAGTTGCTTTTGTTTATGGCTTTGCAGCTGTCGTCAGTTTGATATACAAATGTTGAGGTCTGAATACACCCTCAGAAGCCAGTGCCTGCTCAGCAGCTCCAGACCCATCTGAGGGAGATACATCTGTTGGTCCAATACCTTGCGTATCTTGTGGCATGCCGGACTCCACATGGGTGTTGGTAGAGGCCTGCAACTCGAAGGCAGCGGGTATCAGGGGCTGCGAAAGTGCCTCACTGAGTACCGGCAAATCGGTGACTGGCTTAGGAGAAGCTTCTTCACCGGTTTTGGATCTCGACTGCCTTTCTCTTTCCTTTTCTTTGCGCTTTTTATGTACTCCGGTAGTCGGATTGCGATCTGACAATATTTCTGGGTAGTTAAATCTGTTTCCAAAATACTTTGATGCAAAAATATACTGGTGCTTAATAGTCCGTTGGTTAAATCTAGCACAAAACCAACAGCCAGGCACGTTGTGATCAGGGCTTAGGCAAAGAATACAGTATAAATGGAAATCCTTATGAGGTATTTGCTTTCCACAATTAATACAATTATTAACTTTTTCTGACATCGGTAAAAAGCAAGAAAAAAGTTTCCCCAACGGGGTACTTAGCTTTAGTGAAGAATTTGGTTCTGAAACTCAAACATGAATATTTCAGTACTCAGCCGACCGGCACTTGTAAAATGCTTCTGCTTTGGGCACCATGCAGCAAGAAATACTAAAGAAAATGGCATCGGCTGCATGTTTTATACCCCTGATGACCTGACGTCATGGAAGGGAAGACAGCAACCAATGCAGGACCCAAGACTTTGGAATTCAGGCCGACTGAGGGCAACCTGCCAGCAGATTACCCAAATGTAATGACTGCAACAGTGAAACACGAAGAATATCTGAATGAGGAAACTGATGCAGAATAAGGTGAAGTCCCAAGACTGGAAAAACTCCCTTATCAGCCTCAACAAAAAGTTGAGATCTCTCATCAAATCTTCTAAAGGTAGCTATGAAAACAGAATTGCAGCAGATAGTAAAGACAACCACAAGGCCTTCTATAGTTATGTAAAGAATCTCCACAGGAAAACCTAGATTTGCTCTGAGCTGCTACACAATGGTACCTCCTATACTGAGCCAACAGATATTGCCAATATATAGGCCGACAGATTCAGTGCCAACTTTACCCCTCCCCCCCCACAAAGGACCAATCACAATACCAGTAGATTGCCAAGCAGCCAGTATTACTGCTGCATAGGTTAAAACAGCACTGTCGAAGGCCAAGAATGCAGCTTCTATGGGACATGACAATATCCCTGGCTGTGTTCTACATGAACTACAGAGTGAACTGGTGCCTCACCTGTGTGCCTTTTTCAATCACAGCCTCACCTCAAGCTTTGTCCCTATCAAATGGTGCACTGCTACAGTCATCCCTCTCCACAAAGGAGGAGTAACTACAGACCCTGGGAACTATCTCGCTCATTAGCTTGATGAGCCTGCTATGCAAAGCTATGGAACTCATCATCATGGACCTGATAAACAAGAATATAGGGAATCTCCAAACTCTGGATCCCACACAATTTGGTTTTGTGAAGGGTAGATCATGCCTGCTCAACTTGGTCGACTTCTTTGAGTCAGTCACCAGAGCTGTGGATGAAGGCAAGGTGGTTCATGCAGCCTACCTTGATCTGGCCGAGGCCTTTAATAACATTCCCCACTTAGGAATCATAGAAAAACTCACTAAGCTAGGCATAAACCCCTATATCAATAGGTGGGTTGCAAACTGGTTCACAGATAGAACCCACAGTGTGAAAATAGCTGACTCCAGGTTAGACTGCACTAGTCACAAGTGGAGTCCCACAGGGTTCAGTACTGGGTCCTCTCCTGTTTCATATCTACTTCTCTGAAGTCCAGGCCAACACAAAGGGACTCTGGCTGACAAAGTTCACAGATGATTGCAAGTTGGGGGCTATTATTAACTCCACAAGTGATGTTAACATCCTAGAGAAAGGCCTCACTGAGATCAACGACTGGTGTCAGAACCATGGCCTTAAGCTCAATGCCAAAAATGTGTCATCATCCCCTTTGAAAAAAACCCAGTTTGCATGAATTATCACATCAATGGTAGTCCACTGAACACAGAAGGCGTTATAGGAGATCTGGGAACACAGGTTGACATCAACCTCTCTTTTGACCACCACATTTCCACTGTGGTCAGAAAGACCTTCTATGTGGCACATCTCATTAATAAGGGTTTTGCATCCAGGAAGAAGGAGGTCATTGTCTCACTCTACTCTTCCCTCATTAGGCCAATCATTGAGTACAATGCCCCATTTGGCATGTACCTCATTAGACACCGGCAACAACTGGAGAGACCACAAAACTACCTCACAAAGAGGATCCTAGGCCTTAAACACTTGTCCTATATGGACAGACTCAAAAAACTCCAACTATTCTGTCTCATATCACCTACTTAGAGGTGATCTCTGCTTGACTTACAAAGCCATGTCTGACCCAACTCTGTTAGAAATGCTACATCTAAAGAAATCCCAATCCCTCCACACCACACGCTCCAGAGACCTCAACCTCAGTACCACAATCAACAGAACATGCTGGAGGGACAGGTTCATATTCCAGAGACTGCCCATGATATGGAATAGACTTCCCATACATGTCAAACAGAGCACCTCACTGGCCCTCTTCAAGAGAAATCTTGATGAGTGGATTGGAAATAGAAAATTCACCCCGGGAATCACTGCAGTGGCTCTACTCGACAGAGGCACTGGGAACTAAGGTCGGATGGCATGATGCCAGGGTAATCCTATGCTCTAGGCTTGTAAATGCTCCAGGTCCATTAGCCTAGTACACACCTATGAAACTATGAACCTTATTAACAAGGACATAGGTAATCTCCAAACTCTGGACCCAACCCAGTTTGGATTAGTTAAAGGTAGATCATGCCTGTTAAACATTGTTGACTTCTTTGAGAAAGTTGCCTAGGCCCTGGAGAAGGGAAAGACAGTGCATACTGCCTATCTTGACCTAGCCAAGACATTTGAGACAACCCCCCACTCAGGTATTATAGAGAAACTCACCCAATTGGGAATTAACCCCTACATTACCAGATGGGTAGCCAACTGGCTTACTGACAGGACACATATTATCAAAGGGGGTGACTTCACCGCTAGCAAAAAAACAGTCACCAGTGACATACCACAGGGTTCTGCACTGGGTTCCTTACTGTTTGGAATTTATTTCTCAGAAGTCCAGGCAAACTTGGATGGCCTGTGGCTGACCAAGTTCATTGATGATTGCAAATTGGGAGCAATTATTCAGTCCCCCAACAATGTTAATATACTGCAGAGTTAAAACAGACAAATGATTGGGGCCAAAGCCATGGATTAAAGCTAAATGCAAAAGATTTTACTATTATTCCCTTTGGAAAAGCTGTCATCCTTACTAATTACATTATAGACAGCACCCCTTAAGTGTAGATCCAGTGGTACATGATCTGGGTACTCAGGCTGATAGCAATCTGAACTTTGACCACCATGTATACAAAGTAGTAAGGAAATCCTTCTATGTGGCACATCCTATAAGTAAAGGCATCATATCAGGATCTAGGGATGTTATAAGTAAATTATAGTCATCCCTCATTAGATGAATAACGGAGTGCAATGCTCCCTTTTGCATGTATCTCATCAGACACTTGCAACAATTGGAGAGACCACAGAGGTTTCTTACCTAGAAATTAGGGTACACAAAACAAGCCTTACGATGAAAGACTGAAAGCTTTGTCACAGTATTCTGTCTCCTACAGGTCGCTAAAGGGTGACCTGTGCCTGGCTTACAGGGCAGTGTCTGACCCGGCCATGATGGAAATGCAGAACATTCATAAATCAAACTACACAAGGGTCACTCACTCCAGGGATCTTAACCTAGCCTCTGACATGAACAGGTCATGCTGAGAGGATAAATGCACCTCCCAGAGCCTGCCACTTCTCTGAAACAATCTTCCAGTTCACGTGAAACAGACCCCCTCCCTGACCCTCTGCAAACACAGTCTAGATCAATGGATGGGTGACTGCAAATTCACTGCTGGAGTGGTGTCCATGTCCTTCCTGGACAGAGGAAGTCAATATTAACTACCATAGACCATTACTTCTCCAAACTTCACTCACCTAACCACCACCAATTGAGTCAACTCAGGATAAATATGGCTAGGCTTGTAAGGGTTCTATGGCCATTAGACTAGTAACCTTCTATAAACCTGTGATGATAGCAGGTACTGCCAACCATGCCAGGAGAAGTAGGGTAGTGAATGTGTAACACGTGCTAGCAAAGCTAGCTGGAATTTTGTAAATAATTATATGTCATTTGTATATCAACCTGATTTGTACAGATGCTTGTGCTGAAAATGTATTTGTGAGGTTTGCTTGTGTTAAAATGCATCAACAGTATGCCCTGCTGGAAAGAAAAGAAATGTACATGCATTATTGTAACTGAATTAAATGCATATGTTTCAACAGAGGATACTGGCAGATCAGAGGTTAATCACAATCCATTTGCCGGAAACTATAAAATATATCTGAAATTAAATTAGTTTATATGTTAAGCTATAAAGATGTTATCCCACAGTTTTGAATAGAGCCAGAGACACAATATCTGTAAGGAGCCTGCCTTAGTAGCTCTGTAGGAGGAGTAGAAGTGTTAAAATGGTTTTATGACTAACCAGAGATCTGAGCAAAGCTCTATCTGTTTATATGGTAACACATACAGTAGATGCTAAAATCCTGTCAGCTTCTAGTGTTGGTGATAACATGGGAAACACAGTCAGATGACCAGATGTGTGTGATGTCATTCTTTAAGCCAAAAATAATATTTAGATATTAGTAAGAGTTTGCTCTCAACATTCTTTATTCTGTCTCGGATCTGACTGTCAAGACTGGTAGAGAAGGTGAAGGCTGCCAGCCTAGTCAGATAGAATTTTGCAGATAATTCTGTCATTTGTAAATATGAATGTTAACTACAGGCGTGTTGTCTTAAATGTAAAGAAATACTGTTATATGTGGAATTGGAAATAAATGTGATAATAGTGCATTCTACCGACCAAAGTAAAGCATGTGGTGACTCTTTGTAGTAGACAGTGGTTCCAAAAAGTCTAGATGAAGAAATTCTTTCTATTGTTTTAAGCAAGAGTTAAATTGCTAGATTTACACATGCAAATGTATTTTTATTGCTCTCTTCCTGACCAGCTGCAAGATAACAAAAGGGAGATGTTAAGAATGTAAATGCAGTTAATGTGTAGCCTGGGAACTCCAGGAAAGTGAAAAAGAATGATGTAATGTTTATCAGAACTGCAATAGAAATTTAAACAGAGAGAATCAGAAGGCATTAAGCATTTTTGTCTTGATCATCCAACTCACAGCACTGCCTCTTGCTCACATGTAAGTTATCTTAGACTTGTGTTTTATTTTAGAGATAGCTAGAACTAGAAAGTTTAGACTAAGTGTTTTTCTGTGATGTCAGAACTGTACTACTGAATTATTTTAAGTATTTCTGTGTGATCTCTGAACTCTTGACTAGCACTGACTCTATGGTAGAAAGTATTGTCTTGTGGTTTTAATTACTTATTATTAAATATTTTACAACATTTTAACTGTGGCAGGTTTGGGTAGAGATAAGTTAAGCTCTAGAGTACATTGCATATTTATAGTGATTACTGTACCAAGTCACTCTAATAAGCCTTGACTGTTTAGTCACATCTATCAATTGGATAATAATATTGCACAGTAATAATTGGACACCTTTTTAAGGGCCTTTGAGTAGGTGATAAATATTAGCTGGGTGGTGGCAGGATTAATACTGCATAGTCTGGGTAAAAGGGGCACAGCTGGAGAACCTGTGCCAGCCTTCCCCAGGAGTGTCTGTGTGGTTTTATAAACTTATCTCAAAGTGTGTGTGTCAGCTACTTGGGTAGCGACACGAAGCACTGGTTGGACAGAGAGGGTGCTGGAGATTTTAGCTTGCCCAGCTAGGCTGAGATCTGGATCTATAGCTGTGCCAGTAGGGGAGTCTTATTGAGGACCTGGAGAGCAAGGGAGTGACCAGCCGTGGACTGACTGTGATCTATGTGTGCCCTTAAGGGAAATTGCACTTTACTGTGTATATTTATTATCCTTTCCTCTCATATGAGACACCCTCTCTGGTGTTAGTGGTGAGGATTGAGGCTCCTTGATTGCTGGGCCAGGGCACTCATGTCACATATTAATTGTTTGGGATATCCACATCACATGTTAATTAGTTGGCAAATACTAATTGGCTTGTAGTGTTGTGGGTCGAGTGAATCCTGTAGCTTGTGTACAGTGAGCTTTGAAGGTGTTTTGTACTCTAAATCAGCCAGGCAGTGAATACTTAGAGTTCACATCACAATTGTTTTATTTCTTTTGTTAGCTTAGTTAGTCAGGGGGAGCAGGCAGCATGTGAGCAGAGGAGTATGGAAAGCTGACAGGAAGCCAGCTGGAGGAGATGTGCCAGGCTAGGGGACTGGTGCATGGAAACCTGACTAAGGCAGACCTGATTGTAGCCTTGGTTACAACTGCATCAGAAAACAGCAACCAGGAGGACAATCAGACTGGCAGTGGAGATATACTTCCCTCGGAGAATGGACAGCTCAACCTTTCTGCAGTGGACATAAAAATCCAGCTGGAGCTAAAGAGACTTGAGTTGGAGGCCAGGCATGTGGAATTAGAAGCAAATGATAGACTGCGACATTTGCAGGCTGAGAAGAATGAGAAAGTTTTATGTCTGCAACCTGAGGAACAAGAGAGGCAGAGGCAGCATGAGAAGGAGATGCTGACTCTTCACCAGAGTCATGGAGGTAATGGGGAAGGGAGTAACTGGACCCCAGAAGCACAAAAGGTCAGTAAATTTCTTGCGCAGTTTAAAGAGGGTGATAATTTTGATAGTTTCATTCATATGTTTGAGAGGGTATGTAAACAGTATGAAGTTGACCAAGGGCTCTGGATTCAGTTCCTGACCCCCATACTCCATGATAAAGCTGTAACTGTTCTGTCCAAAATGTCTGACATTGCATGTTTTGATTATACTGCTGTAAAAATAGTCTTTTAGAACTGTTTAAGCTAACACCTGAAACGTATAGGAAAAAGTTTTGTGAGCATAGAGGAAAGGCATATGAAAGTGTTTGAGAATATGTTGCTGAATTGGGCACTTATTTCCATAGGTGGGTGAGTGGATGTCAGGTCACCATTTTGAAGGGCTGGCAGACCTTTTGGTGAGGGAACAAGCCCTTAGCACTTTGCCTGAGGACATGAGGATTTGGTTAGCTGATAGACAATGTGCTACTTCAGATGAGTTGGGGAAGAAGGGAGACCTATACCTGGCAAGCAGAGCAGCCCTGCACAGGAAGGGGACCCCCAGTACTGCTCAATGGGTCTAAAGAAACCCATGGTGGGCAGCACAGACTGCCACAACAGAATCTGCCAGTAGCAGAGGAAGCCACTAGTCCAGGTACACATCCAGAAGCTAGGGTTAAATGTTTTGAATGCAACCAGTGGGGCCATGTGGCATACAGGTGTCCATGGAGGCAAGATGGGGAACAAAAGGTGAGGGAGCCAGTAAGTGGGAAAGACAAAATGCCAATAGCAGGTTGTCTTGGGACAACAAGGGTACCAAACTACCACTAGATGTTATTTCCTATTGTAGTGAATGGCAAAGAGGCCATTGCCAAGAGAGACACAGCCTGTGATATGACCATTGTAAAGCCTGCAATGGTTACAGAGGAGCACTACTTTCCTGGGCAGTCCACTCCAGTCAGGGATTTAGGGGGCATCCCATTCTAAATACCTTTGGCTATGGTTAACCTTGACTGGGAGGGTGGAAAAGGAAGCCAGCAAGTTGGTTTGTTTGAGAATATACCTGCAGATTTCCTAATAGGGAATGATTTTGATAGTGCAGCACCTGTGCTTGTGCAGTTAAATGCAGTCAGGCTTGGAGACAAGCAGGTAAGTCTGGTAGCCTGGGGGAGACCCAGACAGACTGCATACTTGCAGCCAGGACTGGTGAGGTGGTAACTTCAGGGAGAAAGCTACTCTGTAGCAGTGAGACTGATTGTGAGCCACAGCTGCTTGTGGGTACTGATGGTCCATTGGACAGAGTGACTGCAAAGGTAGAGGTGAGTAGTAGTACCCAGGCTGACAGTGAGGCACCACTGTCAGAGGAAGCCAGACGTCCTGTGGAAGGGGAGCTGGGAAGGGTTACAGGGAGAGAGTTGAGACAGGCTCAGCTCTCAGACCCTACATTGCAAGGCCTGAGGCAGGTAGCTAGGGAGGCACCTGATTCTCAAGGAAAGGGGGAATCTGTATACTGGGACAAAGGGTTACTATACAGAGAGTGGACCCCTGAGGGAGGGCAAGAAGGTGAGAGAGTACAGCAGTTGGTAGTGCCTAGAGCCTACTGTCCGGCGCTTCTAGCCATAGCCCATGATATTCCCTATGTCGGTCATATGGGCATAAAATGTACAAAGAGGCATATTATGCAGAACTTCTATTGGCCTGAAATTTCCAGAGATGTAACAGGGTACTGAAAGACCTGTGAGCAGTGCCAAAAGGTAGGCAAGGCAGGAGACAAGGTGACAGCTCCTTTGATGCATTTGCCTGTGATTGAGGAGCCATTTCAGAGGATAGCTATGGATATTGTGGGTCCTCTGAGTACCCCAAGTTCCACAGGGAAAACATATATTCTAGTGGTAGTGGATTATGCTACACAATACCCTGAGGCATTTGCTTTGTCCTCCATTTAGGCAGAGAAGGTGGAAAATGCTTTGTTAGACATTTTCAGCAGAGTAGGTTTCCCAAAAGAAATACAGACTGACAGAGGTTCCAATTTCATGTCAGACCTACTGGCTTGTCTGTGGAAGTCCTGTGGGGTGAAATACATGAAGACCACCCCCTACCATCCCCAGACTAATGATCTTGTTGAGAGGTTAAACTCTACAATCAAGTCCATGCTATGGACATTTCCATATCAGTTTAAGAGGGAGTGGGAGAAATATTTGCCCCATCTGTTGTTTTCTTACAGAGAACTTCCCCAGGAATCCATAGGTTTTTCTCCCTTTGAGTTGCTGTATGGGCATAGGGTGAGGGGACCTCTAGATTTAATTTGAGATGAGTGGTTAGGTGAGTGCGAGTCTCACAAGGAGTCTGCTGTAGCATACGTCCTAAACCTCAGGACAAGGCTCAGGGAACTCATGGGCTTGGCCCAGGAGGACCTGGCAGAAGCCCCACAACAGAAAAAGGTGTGGTATGACAGGAATGCTCAAGCTAGAGAGTATGCTGTGGGGCAGCAGGTAATGGTTCTCATTCCTGTCAAACACAACAAGCTGCAAGTAACTTGGGAGAGACCCTACAAGGTGGTAAGAAAGGTAAGTGATGTTGACTACATGGTGGAACTGATAGGCACACGGCAGGGGCACAAATTGTACCATGTTAACATAATGAAACCTTACCATGACAGGGAGGCCTTTGTGCTGAGCATTTGCAGTGGATTGCCGGAGGAGTCTGAGGAAGATCTGGGGAGTGATCTCCTCAGTGAGGCTCAGGCTGACACCTTGGTGGAAGGGGTAGCAATGTCCCAGCGGCTATCTCCTACCCATGTTTGAGAAATCCGAGCTGTGTTGCAGGAATTTGGGGACATGTTCACTGGGAAACCAGGGTTCACCCACCTGGTTCAGCACCAGGTGGATACAAGACCCCAAAGGCCTATTAGGCAGGCCTCTTATAGAGTGCCTGAGAGAGTCAAACAGTCTCTGAGGGAGGAGGTACAGGGGATGTTGGAACAAGAGGTGATTCAAGAGTCCAACAGTCCCTGGGCCTCCCCAGTGGTGCTGGTGCCAAAGAAGGATGGCAGCACCAGGTTCTGTGTGGATTACAGGAAATTAAATAGTCACACAGAGACAGATGCTTACCCCATGCCTAGGACAGATGAGGCCCTAGAGCAGCTGGGTGGGGCTAAGTATCTTACAACCACTGATCTTACCAAGGGTTACTGGTAGGTGTCCTTGACTCCCACTGCTAGACGGAAGTCAGCCTTTGTGACTCCTTTTGACTTGTATGAGTTCACAAAGATGCCCTTTGGGATGAAGAATGCTTCAGCAACTTTCCATAGGCTGGTAGATCATATCCTAGCAGGAGCAGGATAGTTTGCCCTTGCTTACCTAGATGATATTGCCATCTTCAGCCATTCCTGGCCAGAGCACCTTCAGCATGTCAGGGAGGTGCTGGGCAGACTACAGAGGGCAGGGCTGACAATTAAGCCAAGCAAATGTCAGGTGGGTCTGTCGGAGGTCTCCTACCTAGAACATAGAGTGGGGAGTGGTAAGATAAAGTCAGAACCTACCAAAGTGGAAGCCATTTGGGCATGGCCTGCACCTATTACAAAAAGCAGGTGAGAGCATTTTTAGGGACAGCAGGGTACTACAGAAAGTTTGACTCAGTTATAGTACCATAGCTGCTCCCCTCACAGACCTGACAAGGGAAGAACAGGCCAGATAATGTAGTGTGGACCCCAGCATGTGAGCAGGCATTCCAGAAGCTTAAAAAAACTTTGGGTGGACCCCCTGTCTTAGCCAGTCCTGATTACAGCAAAGCATTTGTTGTGCAGGTGGATGCTTTGAACCATGGGGTGGGGGCTGTACTTAGCAAAATTTCTTTTGAGGGGGAAGAGCACCCAGTGGTTTATCTCAGTCATAGGTTCCAACCCAGGGAGGAATGCTATGAAGCTTGGAGAAAAGGAATGTCTAACCATAGTGTGGGTACTGCAGAAACTTCAGCCTTATCTATATGGAAGGAAATTCACAGTTATGACAGATCACAACCCCCTAACATGGTTAAACAGAGCCAGCCAGCAAAATGCCAAGTTGCTAAGATGGAGCCTAGGGTTGCAAGCATATGATATGATATGGCAGTGCAGCACCGCAGTGGGGGTAGCAATGCCAATGCAGATGGGCTCTCAATATAGGGAATGGGGTAGGTACACTCAGATAGACCTAACCCTCAAGTGGCATTTCTCAAGGGTCACTTGAAAAACTAGCTTGAGTTCTCCAGGGGGGGGGGGTGTGAAGACTGGTAGAGAAGGGTGAAGGCTGCCAGCCTAGCCAGACAGAGTTTTGCAAATAATTCTGTCATTTGTGAATATGAATGTAAACTACAGGCTTGTTGTCTTAAATGTAAAGAAATACTGCTACATGTGGAACTGGAAATAAATGTGATAACAGTGCACTCTACTGACCAAAGTAAAGCATGTGGTGACCCTTTGAAGTAGACAGTGGTGCTGAAAAGTCTAGATGAAGAAATTCTTTCTATTGTTTTAACCAAGAGTTAAATTGCTAGATTTACACATGCAAATGTAGTTTTATTGCTCTGTTCCTGACCAGCTGCAAGATAACAAAAGGGAGATGTTAAGAATGTAAACACAGTTAATGTGTAGCCTGGGAACTCCAGGAATGTGAAAAAAAATGATATAATGTTTATCAAAACTGCAATAGCTATTTAAACAGAGAGAATCAGAAGGCATTAAGCATTTTTGTCTTGATCATCCAAATCACAGCACTGCCTCTTGCTCACATGTACGTTACCTTAGACTTGTGTTTTGTTTTAGAGATAGCTAGAACTAGAAAGTTTAGACTAAGTGTTTTTATGTGATGTGAGGGTCGTTGAGTATCTGAAAAATATTAGCTGGGTAGTGGCAGGATTACTACTGTATAGTCTGGGTAAAAGGGGCACAGCTGGAGAAGTTGTGCCAGCCTTCCCCAGGAGTATCTTTGTGGTTGTATAAACTTATCTCAAAGTGTTTGTGTATCAGCTACTTGGGCAGGGACACAAAGCACTGGTTGGACAGAGATGGTGCTTGAGATTTTAGCTTGCCCAGCTAGGCTGAGATCTGGACCCTATAGCTGTGCCAGTGTGGAGTCTTATTGGGACCTGGAGAGCAAAGTTGGTAGAGCAAGTAATCTGTGCCAGCCTTTCCCATGTGTTTGTGTGTGTGTGTGTGTGTGTGTGTGTGTGTGTGTGTGTGTGTGTGTGTGTGTGCACGCATGAAAATTAAATCTCAAAGAGTGTGTGTGTCAGCTGCCTGAGGCACGGGCATAAAATACTGGATTTATAGTGCCAGTGATGAGCCTTATTGGGGACCTAGAGGAAGACAGATGAAGACACCCAGACCCCAGACTGAGTGTGTGCCCTGTGTGCTCATAAGGGAAATTGTGCTTGTAGAGAGGTCTGCATCTGGAAATACTGAGTGTAGCCATTTTTATTCCAAGTGAACATCCTTCTTCAGTGTCAGTGGTAAGGATTCAGGCTCCTTGATTACTGGCCCAGAGTCGGGGTGTCACAGTACCTATGAACCTATATAACAAAACAATACAATACAATAAAATCAGTGTATAAAATGTATTCATTATGTGTTCACAAATACTAAGTAATCAAAAAAGTCACATATATATTTAAAAAATGAGTCTATATTATATTGTTGAAATCACAGGAGTTCAAACGATGTAATATCGAACCATGAAGTTCAAAAACCAAAAAGTACGAAAACACAGAACAGAGATTTTTTTCCCAGTGAAAAAAAAATTGCTGTTCCGGTACAAAAAAAAACAAACATCCACACTTTAAACTTAAACACTCCCCACAACCCTCTACTTAAATATACCAACTCCGAGATTGCACCACAGTGGAGGAAATAGCAAAGCTGCTAAAACGGCCCACCGATTTTTTTCCCTGGAAAAAAAAAATCAGTGTTCTGTGGCTTTGCTATTTTTGCATTTCAAACATATGAGTTCGATATTACAATGTTCGGACTCCTGTGAGTTCGATGTTGTAATATAGACCCTTCAAAAATATATATAAATAAATCAAATATCCATAGATTTCACGAACAAGAACCAAAACGCCAAATGCAGACAAAATAAATGAAAGTTTAAGCACCAGTCACCACGCTGCAGCAAATGTAAAACGGTCCTTTATTTTCAAGTTCCACACAAAAATAGTACTGAAAAGTACTTAAAAACACGAAGACAGGCAAATAAGTAATTCTTTCATGTTGTGTTAAGTGCTTTTCGTCAGATTTTATCCAGGCTTTTCAGACAATCAGAATACATTCAAGTAACAGCTTAAATACCCTCGTCATGTAGTGTAGGCCTATCAGGTCTATTCTGTTGTAACACTACTAGTTTAAAGGTATATTTCCTTACCGCTCATTTGAGTGTAACATAAAGTTAATGTTGTCTTTATTAAAATACTAAACTGGGTATCGACCTTGAACCACATACTGTTTCACTGAGTGCATTGTTTGTCATCTAGTACTGCAGTCTATTTTTATTTTTATTTTGTACTATGCACATTCAGTTAGATCATATCGTATTTTGTAATACTATATTATGCAGTTTGTGTTGTACTAAGGTCGATCCTACTAAGCTAAATATACTATATACATCTTAACAGGTTTTGACTCGGCAACCAGTCTACCTCTCCTATAATTGATATGAAGTGTAAGTGGATTCATAAATAAAATACCCTACATCTTAAATAACTTGAATAAATAAATAGTATACAGTCAACAAAACATCACAGTTTATAAATGTTAAATGTTTGCTATACATACATAAAAAGTGTTGAAACGTATTCAAAATGGTAAAAACCGTACTACCAGTTCTTAAAAAAAAATCATTGAGTAATTCTTCAAACTCTTATAAAATTTTTCAAAAATTTAAATATAACATACTTTAAAATTTTTATAAAATTTTTTTTTCAAAAACATGTTTGTAGTAATGTTTTGAAAAATAGTGTCTATTAATAATATCTTTAAATGATGTTCTTTAAATGCATCCCTCAGCGTCTGTAAATTAGTATTTGTGTGTATATTATAGCCTTGTTACTAACTCTAACTAAAAGGTGAACCTAGAAGACAGACCTAACAGTTATCATTTTCACCTGAATAAACTCTTGAGTTTCAATATACATGAAATGGAGTATGTTTCGTTAAGTCCTGGTTCACTACAGGCATCTAGTCGTAGTTGCCAGTTAAGCTTGCTTCTTTCTAGTAACAGTTTAATCAAGCTGTCATCTGTGTGTTTGTTGTTCACTTCTTTGGTTATGTGGGAAATAACTTTAAACTTGAAACTATGGTCAATATTAAGGTCACAATGTCTAGCTAGAGCATTGTCTGTTTTTTTCTTTTTAATAGCATATATATGCTCAGAAATCCTGTCCATCAATCGACGATCGGTTTTACCGAAGTAGAATGCTGGACATTGTTGACATTGGGCTAAATACCTTTAAACTAGTAGTGTTACAATAGAATAGACCTGACAGGCCTACACTACATGACAAGGGTATTTAAGCTGTTACTTGAATGTATTCTGATTGTCTGAAGAAGTCTGGATAAAATCTGGACGAAAAGCGCTTAACACAACATACAAGAATTACTTATTTGCCTGTCTTCGTGTTTTTAAGTACTTTTCAGTACTATTTTTGTGTGGAACTTGAAAATAAAGGACCGTTTTACATTTGCTGCAGCGTGGTGACTGGTGCTTAAACTTTAATCCATAGATTTCATTTGTAAAATACGATTAAGTGAAATCTTGTCATTAAGCCCAGGGGAGAGGTTGCATTTAACTTAATTTGCCAATAAAATTCCCTAGCCTCAATCATTTCCTCCAGTACCCACCATGCATGGGCTTATGGATCTTTTCCAACACATAAAATAAGAATTTTTGTAAATCCTTACAGGACATAGAATGTATTAATAATGCTGTACTACTGTGCTTAGTTTCTGTAGCATAGTTATGCTCATAAATTCTCATCCTTAACTGCCTCTCAGTCTTGGCAACATAAAAATTATCACAGGAAATACATAGGGCAATATATACTACCCTGGCTGTTCTGCAGTTACATTTAAAATTATTTTAATGTTTCTAGGGTATGTTCTAACTGTAGTATTGGAACTATCATAAGTATAATGGCATTGAGAACACGTGTGACATTTCAGCATACCATATTTTTGGTGCTGCTTAGGTGGCCTTTCAACATTTCACCAAATGTTTCTTTGTGATCTATCAACCGACTGTAGCTTAGCTTTTCAAATATTTGTGTTATAGGGCAAAGGCTGTCTAATGGTACTGAATGAAACACAGATGAGGAAGATGTAGAGAAAACCTTAGACGGGGGGAAGCATACACCCATATTTGAAGCTCAGAGCCAAATACTAGTTGTACCACATAGGTTCAATGCCTGTTCATGGGACTTGGTAATGATACAGTTGTCCATTTTAAAGATGTTTAGGTGAAAGACATAGTTCTTCGAGAGAACGCTGATATGACCTTTATCCAGGAGCTACTGAATGCCTTTTAGGCATACTGATTTGGAATAGAAGGCAGGGATGGAATTCACATTGTTAGCCTGTGTTCTAGAAGGTGTCGGATTCAGAGAATCTTTGGTTGGGAGGATCTCTATTGACAAAATAACTTGCTTAAATTCATTCAATACAAAGGGAAATAAGAGAATCGGCAAACATGAAGCGTTAAATAAGTTACCTGTTAAGACCATCAGGGTTTCAAGAACAGCTTTGGATGACCTAGGAGAATAGTTCATTTTTTTCCTAGTGAAGGTGGCCTTGGTAGTGTTAGTTGTGATTGTACAAGATCTTCTTTGATTTATAAAATGCCAGTGTTTGGCTAAGTTAATAACATTCCTCATCCACTTTTTTTAAACAGTATCCATGTGTTTTAAAGGTACACCTTCAGCACATCAGTCAGGGCCAGTGAAAAGCTTCAAATGGAACAGCCTGTCTCGTATACCCATAAACAGAATGTAAATGTAAGACAGGTCTATGGCTGAGCAAGATTTATTGTTCAGGGGCTCCAGTCCAAGCTATCGAGCTCCACCAGTAGTGGCATGGTACCATTGCCATAACTTGTCATCCAGATCCTATTCCCCACATTTATATCTGAGAAGAAGAGTTTGAAAAGAAGTGATACTGATACAAAACCCTATCAAACATGACTGACAAATCCTACTGGGAAAGAAAGATAGGACCCTACTTTTTGTACTTGTTGCTTAACTAGTGTTTTCCCATTGAACTATGTATGACTTGACTTTTAATTTTTATAATTTGTCAGTTATTCCCTTATGTCAAAGAATGTTGAATGTATTTATTTATTTATTTGTTTGTTTTTCCAAGTAGAGCACTTATCTCAATGGACCCTTTTCACACACAACCCAAGAGCAATGTCTGGTTAAGTGACTTGCTCAGAATCACACAGTTAGGCAAATGAGGCTGAGAGAATCAAACCTTGCACCACTGGACCAGAGGAAACAGCTTGTTAATGGATTCTTAATCCTGTAAGTCAAATGCCAGACTGAATGACTCAGTATGGTCAAACTAAGTAGCATGCACTGTCAGTCCTTCATCAAATACTGTAGTTAACTCTTCAAAGAATGCCACGAAATGCAAAGGAAAAGATCTCTTAATAAAATCCTTACTATTATATAAACAACAGAAGTAGGTCCTCTGTGTCATTTTGGCTCATCTATGTTATGACTATCTCAATGATTTTACATAGCATACCAGAGAGTACTCTTCCCTTTGTAGGAACAAAAGCTGGTCATAGTGAGGCCATCATCCTGGTAGCCACCAAGGCTTTCTAAAACAAGTGCTGGCCCTAACTCCACAATCCTATAGTCCTGCAATACCAGATCAATGACATTTCCATGCTTCTGTATATGTGCCCTTTTACAATGCTATTGCACTGCCTGATGATTTAATACACACATCCTGGTCCTTCATGTAAGGAAGTCATAATTAATCACATCCTGGTTCTTCATATAATAAAGCCGTAATTCTTGCACTGCACTTGAATTGTTTTTAGTGCTGTTTTAGCTGCTTTCTGGAAAAAAAAAATCTAAGCTTGTTTCCTGCCTTTCCTGTAACTAGTCTAGTTCAGATACAGATTTGCTGTATCCAGGACTGTTGGTAAGCTTCTGAGTCCCCCAAGCCTTTCTGTGTTGGAGGGAAGCCTTCTAGTTTATCAGTGAGAGTGGTAAGCACTAGGTAGCCTATCTACCACAAGAGGAGTGGTTTTTGGCCCATAAACTGTAGTTTATTGGCCATTTGGGCAGCTTTTCCATCTCTTTCAACTTTCTGGTTTAAAAGCCCGCATTTGCACTTGTTCCCTACCTTTCCTGTAACTAATCTAGTCCACATACAGATTTACTGTATCCAGGACTGTTTGTAAGTTTCTGAGCAGTGCCAAAGTCTGCTCTTCAATTTTTTTCCTTAGATCTGCTAGTTCTCTCCTCTCCTGCACTTTTACTAACTTATTAGTTTAGCACTTTACTTTGTCTTTTAGCAATTATTGTAGCATACAAAAATGCTACCAGCACTAAACGTTCTACAAGGAAACAGCTCCAGTATTTATTAATGCTCACCCCTCCAGGCATGTCTAAAGATCAGGTCCCTGTGCTTTCTCCTATTAACCTGGTGAACTTAGGCATCGTGAGGCAATGTAGCAACTGCCTCATGTACACTGACAACCCTCTCCTCTTATCTCCCAACACTCAGACTTGTGAGAGATGCACTTATATATCCAAATTGGAAGCCACGCACTCTCCAGCCAAGACCAGAATAGCTGGTCAAGAGGAGAAGGTCAACACAATTACCACACCACATGGAAAACATAGCCCTCCAGAACACACACCAGCACTGCCTTCACATAAAAAGACAAACCACATACCCACCTTCATGGAGGCTCTCAATAAAACTCTGCCCAAACAGCAGAGACCTCCAAGGCAGAAACGCACCCGACCATCACAACACAACATTAAGCACGAGACACATAACTCTCCTAAACAGTGTGCCACTCAACCAAAGCCCCTAAGGCAAAAGAGCATGCCCAACACTCTAGTCATAGGTGACTCGATAGTGAGGCACACTGATGTCCCACTCACTAGGTTGAATAAGGAGAAAGTAACAGTCAGTTGCATGTCAGGTGCCAGGATCCACCACATAATGCACCCACTCAGGTCTCTTAACAACAGGTACAAATATGACTCTGTCATTGTGCATGTGGATGTGAATGACCTGAGCTGTACCTCCCTGGACTACATGAAAAGAGACATGGAGGAGCCAGAATGATACCACAGTAGAAGCAGAAAATGATTGATTTCAACAATTGACTAAGTTTCTGGTGTCATTCTAAGGGAATCCAGTATCTGTCTGCCTGGGATGACATGATTGACAGACCTTGATGCTTTGCCAGAGATGGCCTGCATCTGTCACCCCTGGGCTTCCGGATACTGGCCAAGGCTCGTGTCACCTCTATAGTGTCATTTTTTAGGTGGTGTTCCAAAGACCAAACTACCACAGTAACAGCTACAAATAAATGCAATCTGAGAGACATGCTGTTCAACACTAGAAGTCTAAATCTCAAACTGCACTTGCTCAAAGCCCTCCTTAAAATGATGAGCATTGACATTTGTGCTGTAACAGAGACCTGGTTCAAGGCAGCAGAAAGCACCCCTGCACTGCCAGGCTATAACTCATTCCACACCTTTCGGCCCCAGAACTTGGACTGAAGCTCCAAAGACAGTGGTGTTTCCATATTCATAAAGGATGCGCACACCTCCAGATTGGTAGCCCAACATAAGGCATCTGAGACTTCAGGTGCAGCTAACATTGGGTAAGACAGCGATTCAGGTTGTAGCCTGCTATAGGTCTCCAGCCATGTGCCAAGACTCACACTCCACGTTCCTAAACACCCTGGAGAATATTAGGGTCCAACCTAACACTCACATACTGGGTGACTTCAACTACCCCTCCATTAACTGGGAAAACTACTCATGCACCAATACACTTGCCCAACGTTTCCTGGAATTCATTAATTCCAATGCCCTGGACCAGCTCATTCTTACCCCCACTAGAGGCAGCAACATCCTTGACCTAGTCATTACAAACATGGGCAACCATTGCCCTACACCAATAGTCAACTCCTACCTGGTTAGATCCAACCACAAACTAATCACCTTGGAAATCCACATCCCTCTCACCCCACCCAAAGGTAACCACCATGAGAAACTTCTCCAAAGCTAAATTTGGGCTCCTAAAAACAGAGGTGGCTAACTTCATGGCACCCATGCAAATGGAGAATAGTTGCAAGACCACTGAATCATACACCAATGCACAGTAGGAACACGTACACAAATGCATGGACTTCGCCATACCCAATAGAACCAAGACACTCTCCTCAAAAAAAGGAAGCCAATCTGGTGGTCCCCTGCCATAAACAAACTCTACAACAGAAGGAGGAAACTGATGCGGAATAAGGCGGAGTCCCAAGACTGGAAAAACTCCCTTATCAGCCTCAACAAAAGGTTGAGATCCCTCATCAAATCCTCTAAAGCTAGCTATGAAAACAGTATTGCAGCAGATAGTAAAAAGAACTACAAGGCCTTCTATAGTTATGTAAAGAATACCAGATTTGCTCTGAGCTACTGCACAATGGTACCTCCTGTACCGAGCCAACAGATATTGCCAATATACTGGCCAACAGATTTAGTGCTAACTTTACCCCCCCCCCCCAAATGACCAATCACAATACCAGTAGATTGCCAAGCACCCAGTATTACTGCTGTACAGGTTAAAACAGCACTGTCGAAGGCCAAGAATACAGCTTCTATGGGACATGACAATATCCCTGGCTGTGTTCTACATGAACTACAGAGTGAACTGGCACCTCACCTGTGTGCCTATTTCAATCACAGCCTCACTATAGGCTTTTCCCTACCAAATGGTGCTCTGCTACAGTCATCCCTCTCCTCAAAGGAGGAGCGACTACAGACCCTGGGAATTATCGCCCAATTAGCCTGATGAGTCTGATATGCAAAGCTATGGAACACATCATCATGGACCTAATAAACAAGGGTCTAGGGAATCTCCAAACTCTGGATCCTGCACAGTTTGGTTTTGTGAAGGGTAGGTCATGCCTGCTCAACTTTGTCGACTTCTTTGAGTCAGTCACCAGAGCTGTGGATGAAGGCAAGGTGGTTCATACAGCCTACCTTGATCTGGCCAAGGCCTTTGATACCATTCCCCACTCAGGAATCACTAAGCTAGGCATCAACCCCTATATCACTAGGTGGGTTTAAAACTGGCTCACAGATAGAACCCACAGTGTGAAAGTAGCTGACTCCAAGTCAGACTGCTGACCAGTCACGAGTGGAGTCCTACAGGGTTCGGCCCTGGGTCCTCTCCTGTTTGGTATCTACTTCTCTGAAGTCCAGGCCAACATGAAGGGACTCTGGCTGACAACGTTTGCAGATGATTGCAAGTTTGGAGCTATTATTAACTCCCCAGGTGATGCTGACATCCTATAGAAAAGCCTCAGTTAGGCCAACGACTGGTGTCAGAACCATGGCCTTAAGCTCAATGCCAAAATATGTGTCGTCATCCCCCTTGGGAAAAACTCGGTTCCCTTGAATTATCACATTGATGGTAGTCCACTGTACACAGAAGGCATTATAAGAGATCTGGTAACACAGGTTGACAGCAACCTCTCTTTTGACCACCACGTTGCCACTGTGGTGATAAAGTCCTTCTATGTGGCACATCTCATAACTAAGGGTTTTGCATCCAGGAAGAAAGAAGTCATTGTCTCCCTCTACTCTTCCCTCATTAGGCCAATCATTGAGTACAATGCCCCATTTGGCATGTACCTCACTAGACACCTGCAACAACTGGAGATTCCGCAAAAGTCCCTCACAAAGAGGATCCTAGGCCTTAAACACTTGTCCTATATGGACAGACTCAAAAAAACTCCAACTATTCTCTGTCTCATATTGCCTACTTAGAGGTGATCTCTCCTTGGCTTACAAAACCCATGTCTAACCCAGCTCTGTTATAAATGCTACATCTAAAAAAAATCCCAATCCCTCTGCACCACGTGCTCCGGAGACCTCAACCTCATTACCACAAACAACAGAATATGCTGGAGGAACAGGTTCATAACCCAAAGACTGCCCATGCTATGGAATAGCCTTCCCATACATGTCAAGCAGAGCACTTCACTGGCCCTCTTCAAGAGAAATCTTGATGAGTGGATGGGAAATAGAAAGTTCACCCCGGGGATCACTCCAGTGGCTCTACTCAACAGAGGCACTAGGAACTAAGGTTGGGTGGTACAATGCCAGGGTAATCCTATGGGCTAGGCTTGTAAAGGCTCCAGGGCCATTAGCCTAGTACACACCTATGATTCTATAAATTAATCACATCTTTTTTTTTCTTTCCAAACATCTTTATTAAATTTACACATATGGCAAAGGCAATCTTACATTTATATAAATGAAAAACATACAAAATTATATCACTTTAGTTGCAAACAGTTTACATCACAGACACCACGGAAACAACTGTAGTTGTAAACATTATACATCACTTATAAACCATCCAGTCATTGCCAGTCAAGCATTATATAGCTCATTTAAATCCTGCCTCTTAAACCTTGTTCTTGCTCTGTATACATTGTCCCACAATTCCCATTTTTTCCTATGTAGTTTGGTCTTTCCCTTTTCTAAAGATCCCAATTTCAGTTGTTTTATCTCTGTTACTATATTCACCACTTCTACTACAGTTGGTTTAGACTTTCATTTCCATTTTCTAGTAATTGCTTTTTTGGCAGCCACCATAATTAGACTCAGCAAGGCTTTAATATGTCTAGGCAATTCCAAATCCGTAGCATAACTCAAAAAAATAATCTTCCCAGTCAGTCCATTCTGCTTACCCAGTATCTCCAACAGACTGGTCTACAGGTAATCCCAAAAGTCTGCCAGCTCCTCACACTTCCAAAAAATATGCTCCCAGCTACCTCTTTCTCACCCATCACACCTCCAACATTTGCTATCCACCCTAGGAAAAATTCTTTGGACTCTACTTGGGGTATAAAATACCTAAGTAAACACTTCCAGGCAAAGATCCTAAATCTTTTAGACTTTGTTGCATATTTGGGAGATATACATTTACCCCCCATTGTCTCTTTGTGAATTGCTTATCCAATCTCTCTTGCCAATCCCTTCTAAGCTCCTCTGATTGATTCTTATAATTATCATGCAATATTTTATATGCTTTACTAATTATTCATCTTTTAACGGCAGCTTCTGTTCTCGATTCTATTAAAACATCTACCAGTGCTGGCCTTTCATTTAGGAGCCCCCTATTTCTTTTTCTTTGCCTGTACTCTGATATCAATCCTTGATAGGGAAGGTAATCTATAACCTGCAGTCCAAATAAATTCTTGGCCTCTTCCCATTTTATTACCTTTCCATTTCTAGTTATTTGCTCCCAATGCCTTGGTTCCTTTGCCAGTTTTCTCCAATAAGATCCAGCCCACCTCATGCCTATTGTCTGTATCCCTGACCACAGTCAACCCAATTGACAAAATCTCTTTTCTCCATTCTCATGCTGGTTTGGTTCTTAGAATAGTCCCTGCTATTTTATGAATATGATACTCTGTATGATTTTGGTTGTTGTCCTTAAGAGTCTGCATGCAAAATCCCAATCTCTCCTAATTTCTTGAGCTTTTTCTCTGTGTCAGCATCATTCCTTTCCACTTTGAATTATAGTTTTCTGCGTGTGCTATGTATAAGAGCCTTAATTTTGTTGCTCTAAAATACCCCCTCAAATTAGGTAATCCTACTCCACCTTGTTCTATTGGCAGAATCAGCTTATCCCACTTGACCCTTGCTGTCTTCCCTTCCCAGATAAAATCCTTCAACTCTTTTTTAATTGCTATACACAACCTCTCCGGTTGACAAAAGTATGCCTGACCTGTGTATAAGATAATTAATCACATCTTGGTCATTAATACTGCTGTACTTTTTCCAGCTTCTGCATGGAATCAGACCAGTAGAAGACCAAGCCATCTCTTCTGCCAAGATGGGAAAGCCAGCACTGGCCTCATTAACACCTCCCCTTGCCAGCTTCTCTAGCACCTGTGGCAGTAAAAGTTCCCAGTCAACTTGGACATGGTCAGAACTTTAACCCTGTATGCCATGGAGTTGACTTGATACTCATGTACAAATTACACTGGAGAAAGCCTAGCATGCAACAACGTAGTACTCTGCTGTGACCCTTGACTGTGTGGCACTCTCTGGGTTCTGACGCTCTCTCTTTATTAATCTCCTTATTATTAAGATCTTATGTCTTTATTATTTGATAATATTAAGGTCTTTTAGCTCTAAAAACTGAATAGCTTTGATTCACATTGTGAAGTATTTTGGACAATGCCAGGAACAGAGCTCCTATTCTTCCACACTATCCACTTTTTTCTTATAATATCATGTGATATTTTCATTAAGCTAATGTCTACAATGAAAGACTTGGTCACATCTGAAAGTGGAGCTTCCATTTTAAGAATGGTTAACTGACAGCAGCAGCAACTACTGACCAATGTTTTCTATAACTTTAACCACTGAACCTTAATATTTTTACTACGAGATAAACACCATTGTGTTTTTTCCCATAAGTCAGGTATATGATATTCCCTGACTAGTTTATAACCCACATTATAGGTTTTATTAGCCTTGTGAATAATTTGAAAGATAACTCATTACTAACAATCTCTGTTTTTGCTTTTTCTTATTAATATGCAGATTGATTTTATATTTAACTTATTTATTTAACATTTCTTTACTGAGTAGCATGACTGGGACAAAGCCCATTTTCAGTGGAGGCCCAGGGGGGAAACATTCCAGACGCATGTCTTTGGAATGTGGGAGGAAACAGGAGCACCCAGAGGAAACCTAAATGAACACAGGAAGAACATGCAGACTCTGCACAGAAGGCCCACAGCCTCAAACTGAACCAGAGAACTTCTTGCTGTGAGGCGGCAACGCTAACCTCTGCACCACTGTGCCACCCATAGTTATAGTTGATGATTGTTGAGTTAAGGCAGGCAGGTCATGTTCTACAGTATTTTCAAGGGTTGATGGAGACAAGATGCTTACCACATTTGAGAAAAGTTAGTTGAAATGCTCTTGGATTGTATAATTTAGTGTTTTGGTATCCTTAGCTGTTTTGTGAGACGTTTATTCTTTACCCATTAACTGTTTTATTCTCCTCCAGAATATTATGGATTGGTAAGTAAAGTTATTAGGGGGTTTGCAAATACCATGAATTCCTCTTCCTGATCTTTGTTTGCTGTCTGTTTTGTAGTTCTATTTAGTTCAGGAAAGATGATTCTGTACAGTATGGCTTAAGTCTGTCTGAAGCAGCTCCTTTGCGTCAATAGTTATTTAATCTAAAAGGGGTGTTATCACTAGGTAGTGCAACACTTTAGTGAGTATAGCTCAGTGATGCCGAACCTGTGACATGCATGCCAAAGGTGACACTCCACGATATTTTGGGTGACACACCAGCATTCACCAACAGCCAGGTTACCAAAGAAACTGCTTTTGCGTTCGTTGCTTGTGTGAAGTGCATTGAATTATTCTGTGCTAGGAGGCATTTCAACAACACTGCTGCAAAGGTAAGAATGATATTAACCTCAACGACTATTTTGATGTACTGTCTCGACAGAGTCTGCAAAGGGCACTGCTGACGTTGTTTTCTCTTCGTGGTTGCACTTCTGCAAAGGGCAAGTAGTCTGCATTTCTAAGCATGTGCTGTTTTACATTCTTCTCAACTTTCCCTCTTAATCCTTCTTAAAAGTGGTGACTTTTTACACTTAATAATGACAATAATTAGATTTACAGATTTATTTTACTTCAGAAAATTTATATTAATTCACATTCATTGTTTCTGTCAGTCTCAAATTAATAGTGCTAGTAGTTTAAAACTGTCCATGTCTCTTATTTCTAGATTTGTCCTGATTCTTTGTTGAGATTTATCCCTGAAGTATTGAGAGATATGCTGTTTTATTTATTTTTATTTATTTATTTATTTTAATTTTGTTGTTGTTGTTTGTTTGGGGGGGGGGGGCACACCAACAGAGTCAGGTTAGGCATTTTCTGAATTTTTGACATGCCAAACCTAAAATGTTCGCCATCACTCGTATAGCCAGTAATTATTTTAATGCATTATCATAGTTAGGCAGGGCGTTGACTGGCATCTAATTAATGCTTGAACAGGATTATCAAGTCGTTGCTCTGTAAGACTGCTGAAGGACATGATGATTAATATTGTTAAAAAAGTTTTGTGTCTCTATTTCAAGGCTACATTAAATGGGAAGTGGTCACTAAAAGCATTAATTATAACTGCTTTACACAGGTTAAAGGGTTACATATCATCCAACCTATTGGACAGTGCCCATTTAAAAATGTTTTTCCTAACACTGATGGTATTATACTGTGTATGTGCCTCATAACAATGTAAAAATATTTCACTTGTACTACCTTGTAATCGCTGAATTTTTTTTTTTACCTGGACTTTGTCTACAATTGGCCTGTTTTGATCCTGTAAATAAATATAACTAAATGTGTACATTTGTCTATGTTTTATATATGTATATATATATATATATATATATATATATATATATATATATATATATATATATACATTCATATATTCACAGACAGAGATGGTCACAGGGTAGGAGCTAACATAAAAAATAAATGCGAACATTATTTCCACAGCTCAGTGCCACTGTTTGCTTCTGTAGCACAGTTGTTACATAATAACTCCAAAATGCAGCTATGGGCTGTTTCCCACA